>NC_134353.1:25981005-26236005 GCF_048569485.1 Anomaloglossus baeobatrachus
GCAGGGGAATGGTCCCTTCACCCGGACGTGTTTCAGGAAATCTGTCGCCGCTGGGGAGTGCCGGACGTCGACCTAATGGCATCCCGGCACAACAACAAGGTCCCGGCATTCATGGCGAGGTCGCGCGATCAAAGAGCTCTGGCGGCAGACGCCTTGGTTCAAGATTGGTCGCAGTTTCAGCTCCCATACGTGTTTCCGCCTCTGGCGCTCCTGCCCAGAGTGCTACGCAAGATCAGATCCGAGTGCAGCCGCATCATACTCGTCGCTCCAGACTGGCCGAGGAGGTCGTGGTATCCGGATCTGTGGCATCTCACGATCGGTCGACCGTGGTCACTGCCAGACCGACCAGACTTACTGTCCCAAGGGCCGTTTTTCCATCAGAATTCTGCGGCCCTGAACCTGACTGTGTGGCCATTGAGTCCTGGATCCTAGCATCTGCAGGATTATCTCAAGGAGTCGTTGCCACAATGAGACAAGCTAGAAAGTCGAATTCGGCTAAGATCTACCACAGAACGTGGAAGATTTTCTTATCCTGGTGCTCTGCTCAGGGAGTGTCTCCCTGGCCATTTGCATTGCCCAAGTTTCTTTCCTTCCTGCAATCGGGGTTAGAAAAGGGCTTGTCGCTCAGCTCCCTTAAAGGGCAAGTTTCGGCACTATCCGTGTTTTTTCAGAAGCGTCTAGCACGTCTTTCTAAGGTGCGCACGTTCCTGCAGGGGGTCTGTCATATTGTGCCCCCGTACAAGCGGCCGTTGGATCCATGGGATCTGAACAGGGTACTAGTTGCTCTTCAGAAGCCGCCCTTCGAGCCTCTGAAGGAAGTTTCCTTTTCTCGGCTGTCACAGAAAGTGGCGTTTCTTGTTGCGATCACATCGCTTCGGCGAGTGTCTGAGCTGGCAGCTCTGTCATCCAAGGCTCCCTTCCTGGTGTTCCACCAGGACAAGGTAGTGCTGCGCCCTATTCCGGAGTTTCTCCCTAAGGTCGTATCCTCTTTTCATCTTAATCAGGATATATCCTTGCCTTCTTTTTGTCCTCATCCGGTTCACCGGTATGAAAAGGACTTACGTTTGCTAGATCTGGTGAGAGCACTCAGAATCTACATTTCCCGCACGGCGCCCATGCGCCGTGCCGATGCACTTTTTGTCCTTGTCGCTGGTCCGCGCAAGGGGTTGCAGGCTTCTAAAGCCACCCTGGCTCGATGGATCAAAGAACCAATTCTAGAGGCCTACCGTTCTGCGGGGCTTCCGGTTCCTTCAGGGCTAAAAGCCCACTCAACCAGAGCCGTGGGTGCGTCCTGGGCATTACGTCACCAGGCTTCGGCTCAACAGGTGTGCCAGGCAGCTACCTGGTCCAGTCTGCACACTTTCACCAAGCATTATCAGGTGCATACCTATGCTTTGGCGGATGCCAGCTTAGGTAGAAGAGTCCTGCAGGCGGCAGTGACACCCCCGTAGGGGAGGGCTGTTTTGCAGCTCTAACATGAGGTATTTCTTTACCCACCCAGGGACAGCTTTTGGACGTCCCAATCGTCTGGGTCTCCCAATAGAGCGCTGAAGAAGAAGGGAATTTTGTTACTTACCGTAAATTCCTTTTCTTCTAGCTCTTATTGGGAGACCCAGCACCCGCCCTGTTGTCCTTCGGGATGTTTTTTTGTTGTTTGCGGGTACACATGTTGTTCATGTTGAACGGTTTTTCAGTTCTCCGATGTTATTCGGAGTTAATTTGTTTAAACCAGTTATTGGCTTCCTCCTTCTTGCTTTGGCACTAAAACTGGAGTACCCGTGATACCACGGGGGGGGGTATAGCCAGAGGGGGAGGGGCCTTGCACTTTTAATGTAGTGCTTTGTGTGGCCTCCAGAGGGCAGTAGCTATACCCCAATCGTCTGGGTCTCCCAATAAGAGCTAGAAGAAAAGGAATTTACGGTAAGTAACAAAATTCCCTTCTTTCCTTCCTTCCTACAATCTTGGTTGGAAAATGGTTGGTCGCTCAGCTCCCTTAAAGGACAAGTCTCAGCGCTATCTGTATTTTTTCAGAAACGCCTAGCCGACTTCCGCAGGTACGCACGTTCCTGCAGGGAGTTTGTCTTCTCATCACTCCGTACAAGCGGCCGTTAGAGCTCTGGAGTCTGAACAAGGTTCTAATGACTCTCTTGAAGCCGCCTTTCGAGCCTTTGAAAGTTGTTTCCCTTTTCCGTCTTTCACAGAAAGTGGCCTTTCTAGTAGCGGTCACGTCTCTTCAGAGAGTGTCCGAGCTAGCAGCGCTGTCATGCAAATCTCCATTCCTGGTCTTCACCAGGACAAGGGGGTTCGGCGTCCGATTCCGGACTTTCTCCCTAAGGTGGTATCCCACTTTCATCTCAATCAAGATATCACCTTACCTTCTTTGTGTCCTCATCCAGTCCATCAATTTGAAAAGGATTTGCATCTGTTGGATCTGGTGAGAGCACTCAGGATCTACATTCCCGCACGGCGCTCCTGTGCCGCCCGGATGCACTCTTTGTCCTTGTCGCTGGTCAGCGTAAAGGGTCGCAAGCTTCCAAATCCACCCTGACTCGGTGGATCAAGGAACCAATTCTTGAAACCTACCGTTCTGCTAGGCTCCCGGTTCCCTCAGGGCTGAATGCCCATTCTACCAGAGCCGTGGGTGCGTCCTGGGCATTACGGCACCAGGCTACGGCTCAGCAGGTGTGCCAGGCACCTACCTGGTCGAGTCTGCACACTTTTACCAAGCATTATCAGGTGCATACCTACGCTTCGGCAGACGCCAGCCTAGGTAGACAAGTCCTTCAGGCGGCAGTTGCCCACCTGTACGAAAGGGCTGTTTGACGGCCCTACCACGAGGTATTCTTTTACCCACCCAGGGACTGCTTTTGGACGTCCCAATTGTCTGGGTCTCCCAATGGAGCGACAAAGAAGAAGGGAATTTTGTTTACTTACCGTAAATTCCTTTTCTTCTAGCTCCAATTGGGAGACCCAGCACCCGCCCTGTTTTCTTAGGGTTTTTTTCGGTACACATGTTGTTCATGTGAATGGTTGCAGTTCTCCGATGTTTCTTCGGATTGAATTGGTCTTTAAACCAGTTATTGGCTTTCCTCCTTCTTGCTTTTGCACTAAACTGGTGAGCCAGTGATCCCACTGGGGGTGTATAGCCAGAAGGGTAGGGGCCTTACACTTTTGAGTGTAATACTTTGTGTGGCCTCCGGAGGCAGTAGCTATACACCCAATTGTCTGGGTCTCCCAATTGGAGCTAGAAGAAAAGGAATTTACGGTAAGTAAACAAAATTCCCTTCTTTCTGGCGACCGCCTGTTTGGCGAGCAATTGGATGAAATCATTAAACAATCCAAGGGAAAGGAATCGTCCTTGCCCCAGTCCAAACCCAACAGACCTCCACAAAGGAAGGTACAATCGAGATTTCGGTCCTTTCGGACCTCAGCCAAGTCTCAATTCACCTCGTCCAACAGGCCACAGAAGGGTCAGAGGAACTCTGACTCATGGCGGTCTAAGTCACGTCCTAAAAAGACCGCCGGAGGAACCGCTCCCAAAGCGGCCTCCTCATGACTTTCGGCCTCCCCAAACCGCATCCTCGGTCAGTGGCAGGCTCTCCCGCTTTTGCGACGCCTGGTTGCCACATGTCCAAGACCGATGGGTGAGAGACATTCTGTCTCACGGTTACAGGATAGAATTCCACTCTCGTCCTCCGACTCGTTTCTTCAGAACATCTCCGCCCCCCGAGCGAGCCGATGCTCTTCTTCAGGCGGTGAGCACTCTGAAGGCAGAAGGAGTGGTGATCCCTGTTCCCCTTCAGGAATGGGGTCAAGGTTTCTACTCCAACTTGTTTGTAGTGCCAAAAAAGGACGGATCTTTCCGTCCCGTCCTGGACCTCAAGCTGCTCAACAAACATGTGAACGCCAGGCGGTTCCGGATGGAATCCCTCCGCTCCGTCATCGCCTCGATGTCCCAAGGAGACTTCCTAGCATCAATCGACATCAGAGATGCTTATCTCCACGTGCCGATTGCACCAGAGCATCAGCGCTTCCTGCGTTTCGCCATCGGGGACGAACACTTTCAGTTCGTGGCGCTGCCCTTTGGCCTGGCGACAGCCCCTCGGGTCTTCACCAAGGTCATGGCAACAGTGGTAGCGGTCCTGCACTCGCAGGGACACTCGGTGATCCCTTACTTAGACGATCTCCTGGTCAAGGCCCCCTCTCAGGTGGCATGCCAACACAGCCTGAACATTGCTCTGGAGACTCTCCAGAGATTCGGGTGGATCATCAATTTCCCAAAGTCAAAATTGACTCCGACCCAATCGCTGACATATCTCGGGATGGAGTTTCATACACTCTCAGCGATAGTGAAACTTCCGCTGGACAAACAACGTTCACTACGGACAGGGGTGCAATCTCTCCTTCGAGCCCAGTCGCACCCCTTGAGACGCCTCATGCACTTCCTAGGGAAGATGGTGGCGGCAATGGAGGCAGTTCCATTTGCGCAGTTTCATCTGCGTCCACTTCAATGGGACATTCTCCGAAAATGGGACAGGAAGTCGACGTCTCTCGACAGGAACGTCTCCCTGTCTCGGACAGCCAAGGCCTCTCTTCAGTGGTGGCTTCTTCCCACGTCTTTGTCGAAGGGGAAATCATTTCTGCCCCCATCCTGGGCGGTGGTCACGACGGATGCGAGTCTGTCAGGGTGGGGAGCGGTCTTCCTCCACCACAGGGCTCAGGGTACCTGGACTCAGCCAGAGTCCTCCCTGCAGTGTATCTTGCCCTAAAGGCGTTCCAGCCGTGGCTGGAGGGCAGGCAGATCCGAATTCAGTCGGACAACGCCACGGCAGTGGCATACATCAACCACCAAGGCGGCACACGCAGTCGGCAAGCCTTCCAGGAAGTTCGGCGGATTCTGCTGTGGGTGGAAGCCACAGCCTCCACCATCTCCGCAGTTCACATCCCGGGCGTAGAAAACTGGGAAGCAGACTTTCTCAGTCGCCAGGACATGGATGCAGGGGAATGGTCTCTTCACCCAGAAGTGTTTCAAGAGATCTGTTGCCGCTGGGGGAAACCGGACGTCGACCTAATGGCGTCCCGGCATTCATGGCACGGTCTCAAGATCACAAAGCTCTGGCAGCAGACGCGCTAATTCAGGATTGGTCGCAGTTTCGACTGCATTATGTATTTCCTCCTCTGGCCCTACTGCCCAGAGTATTACGCAAGATCAGGTCCGACTGCAGCCGCGCCATCCTCATCGCCCCAGACTGGCCGAGGAGGTCGTGGTACCCAGATCTGTGGCATCTCACGGTGGGTCAACCGTGGGCACTGCCAGACCGACCAGACTTACTGTCTCAAGGGCCATTTTTCCATCTGAATTCTGCGGCCCTCAATTTGACTGTGTGGCCATTGAGTCCTGGATCCTAGTGTCTTCAGGGTTATCTCAAGAGGTCATTGCCACTATGAGACAGGCCAGGAAACCAACGTCCGCCAAGATCTACCACAGGACGTGGAGAATCTTCTTATCCTGGTGCTCTGATCAGGGTTTTATTCCATGGCCATTTGCCTTGCCCACTTTTCTGTCCTTCCTTCAATCCGGACTGGAAAAGGGTTTGTCTCTCGGCTCACTTAAGGGACAAGTATCGGCGCTATCTGTGTTTTTTCAAAAGCGTCTAGCCAGGCTTCCGCAGGTCCGCACGTTCCTGCAGGGAGTTTGTCACACAGTCCCTCCTTACAAGCGTCCGCTAGAACCTTGGGATCTGAACAGGGTGCTAACGGCTCTTCAGAAACCACCATTCGAGCCAATGAGAGAGATTTCTCTTTCACGCCTTTCACAAAAGGTGGTCTTCCTAGTGGCAGTCACATCACTTCGGAGAGTGTCGGAGCTGGCTGCACTGTCATGCAAAGCCCCCTTCCTGGTGTTCCACCAGGACAAGGTGGTTCTGCGTCCGGTTCCGGAATTTCTCCCTAAGGTGGTATCCCCTTTTCATCTTAATCAGGATATCTCCTTACCTTCTTTTTGCCCTCATCCAGTTCACCAATGTGAAAAGGATTTGCACTTGTTAGATCTCGTGAGAGCACTCAGGCTCTACATTTCACGCACGGCGCCCCTGCGCTGTTCTGATGCACTCTTTGTCCTTGTCGCTGGCCAGCGTAAGGGGTCGCAGGCTTCCAAGTCAACCTTGGCTAGATGGATCAAGGAACCGATTCTTGAAGCCTACCGTTCTTCTGGGCTTCCGATTCCTTCAGGGCTGAAAGCCCATTCTACCAGAGCCGTAGGTGCGTCCTGGGCATTGCGGCACCAGGCTACGGCTCAGCAGGTGTGTCAGGCGGCTACCTGGTCGAGTCTGCACACTTTTACAAAACACTATCAGGTGCATGCATATGCTTCGGCAGATGCCGCCCTAGGTAGGCGAGTCCTTCAGGCGGCAGTTGCACACCTGTAAGAAGAGGCCGTTTTTTCGGCTCTTTTTATCGAGGTATTCTTTTACCCACCCAGGGATTGCTTTTGGACATCCCAATTGTCTGGGTCTCCCAATGGAGCGACAAAGAAGAAGGGAATTTTGTTTACTTACCGTAAATTCCTTTTCTTCTAGCTCCTATTGGGAGACCCAGCTCCCGCCCCTGTTCCCTTCGGGCTGTTGTTTTTTTGTGTACACATGTTGTTCATGTTCATTGTTCTTTGGTTCATGGTTCAGTTCTCCGAACACCCTTCAGATTGAATTTACCTTAGACCAATTTATAAGTTTCCTCCTTCCTGCTTTGGCACCAAAACTGATGGGCCCGTGATGCACGGGGGGTGTATAGGCAGAAGGGGAGGGGCTTTACACTTTTAAGTGTAATACTTTGTGTGGCCTCCGGAGGCAGAAGCTATACACCCAATTGTCTGGGTCTCCCAATAGGAGCTAGAAGAAAAGGAATTTACGGTAAGTAAACAAAATTCCCTTCTTTCAATGGCTTCCGTCCAATGACTGCAGATTTCTGAGGTTGGGTCTTGGTCGTAAATCTGATCATCAGGGCAGATTAGGGAGCCTGGCAGGGCTGGATGTGGTTAGCTTATGATGTACTCATCACTTGGTCTTCTACTTTGATGGTGACCACTAGATTGTGTTCTTATTCCAGAGATTCCTCCTGGTTTCATCAAGCGCCACATGCTGGAGGATCCTAACCTGAAGGTAGGCCGGCTGCTCCTGTCCCTCCCGTTCATGTAGTATCTGTGAGATGCAGAGGTAACTCATGTCCTTCTGTCTGCAGGAAGCCGAGAAATGTGTTGTACTGATCTCCAACTTGCCCGACACTCTGTACTTTGTGAATGAAATCACCAAGTTGGCGAAACCGTTTGGCGGAGTAAATGACATTCTCATCCTTTCCAGCCATAAAAAGGTAAATCTTGTGCTGCCCCGATGGTGTCTCCTCCACACATTGACATTGCCCTGCCATGTGCAGTGCTCTGATGTAAGCCAGATTCATATTTAGAGTGTAAGGCCACATCTGGAATATGGGATCCAGTTTTGGGCTCCACATTTAAAAAGGACATTTAGAGGTTAGAATCAGTTCAAAGGTAAGAACTAGATTGTTGCAAGGAACGGGGGCCGCCCGTATGATGAGTAATGGAGGCCGCCTGTATGATGAGAGTAATGGAGGCCGCCTGTATGATGAGTAATGGAGGCCGCCTGTATGATGAGTAATGGAGGCCGCCCGTATGATGAGTAATGGAGGCCGCCTGTATGATGAGAGTAATGGAGGCCGCCTGTATGATGAGTAATGGAGGCCGCCCGTATGATGAGTAATGGAGGCCGCCCGTATGATGAGTAATGGAGGCCTCCCGTATGATGAGTAATGGAGGCCGCCCGTATGATGAGTAATGGAGGCCGCCCGTATGATGAGTAATGGAGGCCGCCCGTATGATGAGTAATGGAGGCCGCCCGTATGATGAGTAATGGAGGCCGCCCGTATGATGAGTAATGGAGGCCGCCCGTATGATGAGTAATGGAGGCCGCCCGTATGATGAGTAATGGAGGCCGCCCGTATGATGAGAGGAATGGAGGCCGCCCGTATGATGAGAGGAATGGAGGCCGCCCGTATGATGAGAGGAATGGAGGCCGCCCGTATGATGAGAGGAATGGAGGCCGCCTGTATGATGAGAGGAATGGAGGCCGCCCGTATGATGAGAGGCTGAAAAAGTTAGATATGTTTAGCTTAGAAAAAGACGTCTCAGAGGAGATCTCATTTATATGTATAAATACATGTGTGGTCAATATAAAGGACTGGCACATGACTTATTTCTTCCAAAGACAATACTAAGGACCAGAGGGCAATCACTGCGAGTGGAAGAAAAGCGATTCCGACCGCTAAATAGGAAAGGGTTCTTTACAGTTAGAGCAGTCAGACTGTGGAATGCCGACCACAAGAGGTAGTAATGGTACTATAACAGCTTTATATCAGGGCGGATGATTTCCTCACTACACAACATTGTTTGTTATAAATGACTTCGGGACAAAATGTAGAACTGGTGGAGACAGGTTTTCGACCTACGTAACTATGTGTTTTTGGGGGGTGCAGTGTGGGGTCCATGTCGATGATGGACCAGTGTAGTTAAAACATCCACTTTTGGAGATGGGAACATCAGTGCAACTTTATAACTCTTGTTTACAGCTTATTGCCTCCAGACTGCACAACTTATGCAGTGCCTACACAGCGGTCGGCGATGGGCGGTCTCTTAGGCTAGGTTCACATTTCTGTTAATTTGTATCAGTCACAATCCGCGGCTCTGGTATCTGCCAAACAGATTCCGTTGTTCCCATATACTTGTATGAGCGGCGGATTGTGACTGATGACGCTGCGTTGCATCCTCCGCCCGACTGATCAGTCGTGGAACGACTGGCCGGGCGGCAGGAACGCAGCATGTAGCGTTTTTTGAGCAACGGAATCCTTTTGATTCCGCTGAGCGCGCTCTATCTTGGCGGACTAACGATCAGCTGATCACGTGGCTGCTGTGAGCGATTTGGCTGATCGCCTGGCTGCTGTGAGCGATTGGCTGATCGCTCTCTCACGTTTTACAACTGAGTCCAACAATGAATTCTTATTCTGTACAACGCATCAGTCACAAGAGTCAAGCAGCGCATGTGACTGATAAAAAAAACAACGGAAATGTGAAGCTAGCCTTAGGCAAAAAGCTGAGAACCAGTGTTAATATGTCAAGAGCGGCTGCAAATTGTAGGTAGTAACTTGCTTGCATGATCTGACATTACACATTTGTAAAAAAAAAAGAGAATAACCCTTTTAAGTCTGTGTGCAAGGAGACAAAAGCCTAAGGTCCACATGGGGGAAAAAAAAATCACACCTTCTGTTTTGTAGACCAGAATGGTGCGTGTAATGTCAGGCAGCCCTTAGAGGTTGGTTGAGTGTCTGGAGAGCCCCACAGTCACATCTGAAACTTGTGAACCTGCCCATTCAAGTCTATGGGGGCGAGACAAAAGTTGCACTGCACTTGCGGTACACCGGTGTACTGCGAATGAAGTGCGAGAATGGCAATAGCCGGCTACGGAGGAGAGAGGGAGAGAAATCCCTCCCTCTCCTCCCGGGCGCCGGCCCTCTCCCCCCGCAGCTGTGGTCCGTTCGCATGATCGGACCTCAGTCGCAGTGACACTCTGCTCCTGCTGTGCTGCCAGCGTGAGCAGAGTGTCATGCGAGGATCACACTAGTGCCCTGTGTGGTCCCGGCCTTACTCCAGCTGTGGAGTAAGTCATGTGACCCGCACATGGGAGGTCATGCTGTTTCTGGGACCATCAAGTTGTACCTGTCACTTGGCCGGGGTAAAGAACAGACCTTGAACCCAAAATCTTAATCCCACTCCTATGGATGGGTCACTTTGTGGAGGTCGTCTGAGCTATAGCTTGTTTGTTCAAACGTAATAAAAATATCTGTGTATATAAATAATCAAAATGTAAATGTAGTTGCATAATTATCTGTCTGTAGCCATCGCATAGACCCATAATATAATTCTAAGTTGTATAAGTCATGAAGGAGTTAACCAAAGATAATGAAGCCAGAATGTGAAGCTGCAAAAGTGTTATCAGTAATATTCACACAAAAAGAATGTACATAAAACAAACTGCGCTGTGAAAAATTAAGGAGTAAAAGTACTCCCTGTCTAGCTTCAAGGCCGAAGTAGCTTTTCTGTATCATTAGGTGTCTTGCAATACACAAGTTCAGTTGATGACAGTAGCTCAAGGAGAAAGTATGTCTGTGTGTTTGTCTGATACATTGATATATCGGCACTGATATACAGCTAATACGGCACCGTCTCTGTTATCCCAAACAAAGACTCCATTAGTAGTTTTCACCCAAATTCCTCCCTCGACAACTTCAGCCATGGCCACACAAACATTTATGCTCTGGTGAGGGGGAAAAACCTTTTACTGATTTTTATCAAAGGAGTTGTGAAATCGGTGGAAAGCCGGCAGTGACAGTCTGTGAGCCGCACACCCTCATCGCCTTTCCTCTGTTGTACATACAGGCGTACCTGGAGCTGACCAGCCGCAACTCCGTAGATTCAATGCTGAAGTTCTATAGTGTTTTCCCAACTTACCTCGGTGGGAATCTGCTGTCCATGAGCATCATGACGAGGTTCAAAGACCTAAAAAACGAGGTAAGCTGCACTTCCGAATGACAAGAAATGCTTGTTTCATATGGTCTGGACGACTCGACCCTTCTGTTCAGTGTGTAGGCCTCCAGGGGATGGGAGAAACAACACAAAACATAGCAAATGAGTGCGATAAATACCCACCGTGCAAAGCTCCATTAGTGGATATTAGAAGGTTCTGTCATGACACAACTTTATTAGTGCAGTGACACATTTGAAGGGACGAATGTAATAGTAAAAATATAATATACACACACATACATACACTTTTTGTAATGGTGCGGTTTGGAGAGATGCCGGGTCTGTTGGCGTTCACATGGCGCAATAACTTCCCACTAGCTCCTAAATCGCTGCACCAATGCTGCTTTGATATATTTATTAACATGTTAAAGTGCTACTGTCAATCTTGGACAGTGGTATTTAACCCCTTAACGTCAAAGGATGTACTGGTCCTCCGGTTACCGTGGGCTCTGGCGGCGAACCCACAGTAATCCCCCGCACTTGTCTGCTGATCTAATCAGCAGATGTGTGGCTAACAGGCACAGGTGAATCTCTGATCCACATGCGCCTGTTAGTTTTACCATAAAAACGGTGTGTGGCTAAAATGGTTTCAATGAAAAGTAGAACTAGTACCGCAAAAAATAAGCCCCATATGCAAGACTGATGGAAAAATAAAAGTTATGGCTCTTGGAAGAAGGGGAGAAAAAAAAAATGAAAAACGGAATATCGCCCGGGGTGAAGGGGTTAACACACAACCGGGGCGGTGCGTCATTCCCAGTGACATGATTGATGGGGCACCAATGGGTTTTAATGACAGCCAGGGGTCTGCTGAATGCCCCCCGTGTCTGTCATTACTGCACGCCTGTGTTAATCTGGGTTTCATAGGTGACTGATTTTCACTATACATAGAAGTGCTCAGGCACTGCTATGTATAGCACAGACAATCAAATGATCGGGATAGTCTGCAAAACTATTAAATACAGTTTTTGTTTTGTTTTTTTTCTTTGTCACCAGGACCTCATCTTTGTTGATCTGATCGAGCAGTCTAATTACAAGGTGAATATCTTTATTTATTTTTTTTGTTTTGTTTTATGGCAGCCATTTTCCTGGCAGTTGTAAGGATTAGTTACTCCTGAATCCCTTTAAGAGATGTGGTGGGAAATATCGGACTGCGGAGACAGGTCACGATCTCCGGCGGTTATATCAGAGACGTGGTATCACGTCTGGCACGGCGGGCTTTTCTACCATTACACTATGTACACACATTTTTGTTTACCCCTCTACAGATCTCGCCCTCAATTTACAAGAGGTTCGTCTATCTGACCCACCTGCCGGAGAAGACTGTGCCAAATTTCGAGGTCATCCGCATGGGGCTTCGCTTTGGGAAGGTTGAGAAATATGTGATCTTCAGTAATAAGCGGAAGGTGAGTGCTGGACGTACACACCAGGGGCTCCGAACCAGTGCCACCATTAAAGTAATGTGTATTTTTTTATATTATACATATAAGATAAATATATTATACATATATATATTTATGAGAGCGAGAAAAATATATAAATATATATATATATATATATATATATATATACCGTATTTCTTCGGCGCTCCATTGGGAGACCCAGACGATTGTTTACGATTGGGTGTATAGCACTGCCTCCGGAGGCCACACAAAGCATTACACTAAAAAGTGTAAGGCCCCTCCCCTTCTGGCTATACACCCCCCGTGGGATCACGGGCTGATCAGTTTTCAAGCTTTGTGCGAAGGAGGTCAGACATCCACGCATAGCTCCACTGTTTAGTCAGCAGTAGCTGCTGACTATATCGGATGGAAGAAAAGAGGGCCCATACTAGGGCCCCCAGCATGCTCCCTTCTCACCCCATTCCTATTGGCGGTGTTTGTTAAGGTTGAGGTACCCATTGTGGGTACGGAGGCTGGAGCCCACATGCTGCTTTCCTTCCCCATCCCCCTGAGGGGCTCTGAGGAAGTGGGATCTTACCGGCCCCCAAGCCCTGAGGCCGGGCTCCATCCACAGACCCGTAGAACCTGCTGGATACGGAGCTGGGTACCGTTCAGGGACAAGGCCCTGCAACATTCAGGTACTCTGTGTCCCCGTATGGACAGGCCGCGCACACTCCAGACTTGCTGGGTGTGCTAGTGCGCCGGGGACAGTAGCGCTGCGCGCTGGGGTTACAGTCACTGCAGTTTCTCTGAGGGACTTTATGTGTTGGGGACTGCCGCGCCGGCCGCCCCTGGAGCGGCGGCGCGGCTGAGACTTGTGGTGCGCCGGGGACTTAGCGCCGACCGTGCTTTTACGACGGCGGCGCTTATAAATCTAGTCCCCGGCTTTTGCGGCCTAGCTCCGCTTCGTTCCCGCCCCCACCCTGTCAATCAGGGCAAGGGAGAGACGCTGTACGATAGTCAGCGCCGAGGGCTGGAGTCTCATTTACATACTCCAGCCCTCTCACTGTGCACAGTGGGGCGCAGGTTTCCCGCACTTTGTCTGCACACGCCCAGGGCCCGCCCCTCTCCACAGGACGCCGGCAGCCATTCCTACATGCAGTCTGGCTGGAGAACGGACACAGGCTCTGGGAGACCCAGACAAGGGATTTCTGGCGACCACACACCCGCGTTAAGCGGGCGGTAAGCGGCACATTAGTGCTGGCCCCACTAGTGCCACAGTGTTATATTGGTGTATTTTTTTCTCTATACCATATATATATATATATTGCACTGTAAGGTCGCTTCTTGGCTGTATACCCTATATTGCTCTGAGGAGACGACAACATGTCATCCGCAAAACGCAAGGGTGCCAAGACAAAGGCTGTATACGCTGCTTGTGCCGCTTGTGGGGCTGATCTACCGGCAGGTTCCAATGACCCCCATTGTGTGCAATGTTCGGTCCCTGTGCCACTTCGTCAGCCGGAGTCTATGGTGGTAGTGGCCCAGGCAGAGTCACCGGTGAACCCTGTCCCGGTGACGGGGACAGAGTTCGCAGTTTTTGCTGACAAGATGTCTGTCACTATGACAAAAATCCTAGAGACCTTGCAGGCCAGGCCAGTTACTCAGACCATGGACACTGCTGCGTCAATGTTCCCCGGTCCCCCTCAGTTGGAGTTAATCCGTGCTTCAAGGGGGTCCCAGGCATCTCAGGCTGAAGGCTCTGACTCAGATGACAGTCCCAGGCAGCCTAAGCGAGCTCGCTGGGAGAGACCCTCCACGTCATCACGCGGATCAGGGTCTCAGCGAGAAGAGTCTCTGCATGATGAGACAGAGGAGGGTGATCAGGAGTCTAATCCTGAGACCGCTCTCAATCTGGATACTCCTGATGGTGACGCCATGGTAAATGACCTTATAGCGGCCATCAATAGACTGTTGGATATTTCTCCCCCAGCCCCTTCAGCAGAAGAGGCAGCTGCACAGCAGGAGAAGTTCCATTTCAGGTATCCCAAGCGTAAACTGAGTACTTTTCTGGACCACGCTGACTTCAGAGAATCAGTCCAGAAGCACCATGCTTATCCAGACAAGCGTTTCTCCAAACGTCTTAAGGATACACGTTATCCCTTTCCCCCTGACGTGGTCAAACGCTGGACCCAGTGTCCAAAGGTGGATCCCCCAATCTCCAGGCTTGCGGCTAGATCCATAGTTGCAGTGGAGGATGGGGCTGCACTTAAAGATGCCAATGACAGACAGATGGACCTATGGTTGAAATCTGTCTATGAAGCTATCGGCGCGTCCTTTGCTCCAGCATTCGCGGCCGTGTGGGCACTCCAAGCTATTTCAGCTGGTCTGGCACAGGTGGACTCTATCATACGTCCAGCAGTGCCACAAGTGAAGTCCTTAACTTCGCAAATGTCTGCGTTTGCGACCTATGCTATCAACGCTGTCCTGGACTCTACGAGCCGTACCTCAATGGCGTCTGCCAACTCGGTGGTTTTGCGCAGAGCCTTGTGGTTAAAAGAATGGAAAGCGGATTCTGCTTCCAAAAAATGTTTAACCAGCTTACCACTATCTGTAGACAGACTGTTTGGTGAGCAATTGGCTGAAATCATTAAACAGTCCAAGGGTAAAGACTCCTCCTTACCCCAGCCCAGATCAAGCAAACCTCAACAAAGGAGGTGGCAGTCGAGGTTTCGGTCCTTTCGAGGCTCCGGCAAGGCCCAATTCTCCTCGTCCAAAGGGACTCAGAAAGAGCAAAAGGGCTCAGATTCCTGGCGGGCTCACTCACGCCCCAAGAAAGCAACCGGAGGAACCGCTTCCAAGGCGGCTGCCTCATGACTTTCGGCCTCCTCCCTCCGCATCCTCGGTCGGTGGCAGGCTCTCCCGCTTTTGCGACATTTGGCTGCCACAGGTCAAGGACCGGTGGGTAACAGACATTTTGTCTCACGGGTACAGGATAGAGTTCAGTTCTCGTCCTCCGCCTCGGTTCTTCAGAACTTCCCCACATCCCGACCGAGCAGATGCTCTTCTGCAGGCGGTGGCCTCACTAAGAGCAGAAGGAGTGGTGATCCCTGTTCCTCTTCAGGAACAAGGGCAAGGTTTTTACTCCAATCTCTTCGTGGTTCCAAAAAAGGACGGCTCGTTCCGTCCTGTTCTGGACCTAAAGCTGCTCAACAAGCATGTGAATGCCAGGCGGTTCCGGATGGAATCCCTCCGCTCCGTCATTGCCTCAATGTCTCAAGGAGATTTCCTAGCATCAAGAGACATCAGGATGCTTATCTCCACTTGCCGATTGCTCCAGAGCACCAGCGTTTGCTGCGATTCGTTATAGAAGACGAGCATCTTCAGTTCGTAGACCTGCCCTTAGGTCTGGCGACAGCCCCACGGGTTTTCACCAAGGTCATGGCAGCAGTGGTAGCAGTCCTGCACTCTTAGGGTCACTCTGTGATCCCTTACTTGGACGATCTACTTGTCAAGGCACCCTCTCAAGAGGCATGCCAACGCAGCCTGAACGTTGCGCTGGAGACTCTCCAGAGTTTCGGGTGGATCATCAACTTTTCAAAGTTAAATCTGACACCGACCCAATCACTGACATATATTGGCATAGAGTTTTTATACTCTCTCAGCGATAGTGAAGCTTCCGCTGGACAAACAGCGTTCACTACAGACGGGGGTGCAGTCTCTCCTTCAAGGCCAGTCACACCCCTTAAGACGCCTCATGCACTTCCTAGCGAAGATGGTAGCAGCAATGGAGGCAGTCCCTTTCGCGCAGTTTCATCTGCGTCCACTTCAATGGGACATTCTCCGCCAAAGCGATGGGAAGTCGACGTCCCTAGACAGGAACGTCTCCCTTTCTCAGACGGTCAAGGACTCTCTTCAGTGGTGACTTCTTCCCACCTCATTGTCAAAAGGAAGGTCCTTCCTACCCCCATCCTGGACGGTGGTCACGACAGACGTGAGTCTGTCAGGGTGGAGAATAGTCTTTCTCCACCACAGGGCTCAGGGTACGTGGACTCAGCAGGAGTCCACCCTTCAGATCAATGTTCTGGAAATCTAAGCAGTGTATCTTGCCCTGCAAGCCTTCCAGCAGGGGCTGGAATGCAAACAGATCCGAGTTCAGTCGGACAACTCCACAGCGGTAGCATACATCAACCACCAAGGCAGAATACGCAGTCGGCAAGCCTCCCAAGAAGTCCGGCGGACTCTGATGTGGGTGGAAGACAGAGCATCCACCATATCCGCAGTTCACATCCCGGGCGTAGAAAACTGGGAAGCAGACTTCCTCAGTCGCCAGGGTATGGACGCAGGGGAATGGTCTCTGCACCCGGACGTGTTTCAGGAAATCTGGGGCCTTCGGGGGAGGCCGGACGTCGACCTAATGGCGTCTAGGCACAACACCAAGGTCACGAGTTTCATGGTGTGGTCTTACGATCAACGAGCTCTGGCGGCAGGCGCCTTAGTTCAGGATGGGTCGTAGTTCCAGCTACCCTATGTGTTTCCCCCTCTGGCACTGTTGCCCAGAGTGCTACGCAAGATCAGCTCCGATTGCCGCCGCGCCATCCTCGTCGCTCCAGACTGGCAGAGGAGGTCGTGGTACCCGGATCTGTGGCATCTCACGGTCGGCCAGCCGTGGGCACTACCAGACCGGCCAAACTTACTGTCCCAAGGGCCGTTTTCCATCTGAATCCTACGGCCCTGAACCTGACTGGGTGGCCATTGAGTCCTGGATCCTAGCGTCTTCAGGATTATCTCATGACGTCATTGCCACCATGTGACGGGCTAGGAAGCCGACGTCTGCCAAGATCTACCACTGGACGTGGAAGATATTCTTACCTTAGGGCTCTGCTCAGGGAGTGTCTCCCTGGCCATTTGCATTGCCTACTTTTCTTTCCTTCCTGCAATCTGGTTGAGAAACAGGTTTGTTGCTCGGCTCCCTTAAAGGACAAGTTCCAGCGCTGTCTGTATTCTTTCAGAAGCGCCTAGCACGACTTCCTCAGGTACGCACGTTCCTGCAGGGGGTTTGTCACATTGTCCCTCCGTACTGAGGCCGTTAGACCCATGGGATCTGAACAGGGTACTAATTGCTCTCCAGAAGCCGCCCTTCGAGCCTCTGAGGGATGTTTCACTTTCTCGACTTTCACAGAAAGTGGCTTTTCTGGTAGCGGTCACGTCTCTTCGGAGAGTGTCCGAGCTAGCCGCGCGGTCATCCAAAGCTCCCTTCCTGGTGTTTCACCAAGACAAGGTGGTGCTGCGCCCGATTCCGGAGTTTCTCCCTAAGGTGGTATCCCCTTTTCATCACAATCAGGATATCTCCTTACCTTCCTTTTGTCCTTATCCATTTCATCGATATGAAATGGATTTGCATTGTTGGATCTGGTGAAGAGCACTCAGAATCTACATTTCCCGCACGGCGCCCCTGCGCCGATCGGATGCGCTCTTTGTCCTTGTCACTGGTCAGCGCAAGGGGTCGCAGGCTGCCAAATCCACCCTGGCTCGATGGATCAAGGAACCAATCCTTGAAGCCTACCGTTCTGCTGGGCTTCCGGTTCCGTCAGGGCTGAAGGCCCATTCTACCAGAGCCGTGGGTGCGTCCTGGGCATTACGGCACCAGGCTACGGCTCAGCAGGTGTGCCAGGCGGCTACCTGGGCGAGTCTGCACACCTTCACCAAGCGTTATCAGGTGCATGCCTACGCTTAGGCGGATGCCAGCCTAAGTAGAAGAGTCCTGCAGGCGGCGGTTGCCTCCATGTAGGGAAGGGCTGTTTTTACAGTCCAAACTTGAGGTATTAATTTACCCACCCAGGGACTGCTTTTGGACGTCCCAATCGTCTGGGTCTCCCAATGGAGCGCCGAAGAAGAAGGGAATTTTGTTACTTACCGTAAATTCCTTTTCTTCTAGCTCCAATTGGGAGACCCAGCACCCGCCCTGTTTCCTTCGGGATTTTTGGTTTGTTCGGGTACACATGTTGTTCATGTTGAACGGTTTCAGTTCTCCGATGTTACTTCGGATTGAATTTGTTTAAACCAGTTATTGGCTTTCCTCCTTCTTGCTTTAGCACTAAAACTGAAGCAGCCCGTGATCCCACGGGGGGTGTATAGCCAGAAGGGGAGGGGCCTTACACTTTTTAGTGTAATGCTTTGTGTGGCCTCCGGAGGCAGTAGCTATACACCCAATCGTCTGGGTCTCCCAATTGGAGCTAGAAGAAAAGGAATTTACGGTAAGTAACAAAATTCCCTTCTTCTCTTTCACGCCTTTCGCAGAAGGTGGTCTTCCTAGTAGCAGTCACATCACTTCGGAGAGTGTCTGAGCTAGCAGCGCTGTCATGCAAAGCCCCTTTCTTTGTCGCTCTATTGGGAGACCCAGACAATTGGGTGTATAGCTACTGCCTCCGGAGGCCACACAAAGTATTACACTTAAAAGTGTAAGGCCCCTCCCCTACTGCCTATACACCCCCCGTGGGATCACGGGTTCCTCAGTTTTCATGCTTTGTGCGAAGGAGGCTAACATCCACGCATAGCTCCACTGTTTAGTCAGCAGCAGCTGCTGACTTTGTCGGATGGAAGAAAAGAGGGCCCATACTAGGGCCCCCAGCATGCTCCCTTCTCACCCCACTTTTGTCGGAGGTGTTTGTTAAGGTTGAGGTACCCATTGCGGGTACGGAGGCTGGAGCCCACATGCTGCTTTCCTTCCCCATCCCCTTAGGGCTCTGGGTGAAGTGGGATCCTATCGGTCTTCAGGCACAGGAGACCGTGCTCCGTCCACAGCCCTGGGGATCTGCTGGACATGGAGCTGAGTATCGTCAGGGACAAGGCCCTGCTACATTAAGGTACTCTGTGTCCCCGTACAAATCGCGCACACACACACCAGCATTGCTGGGTGTGTTAGTGCGCCGGGGGCAGCAGCGCAGCGCGCTCGTGCTATACTCACTACAGCTTGCTGAGTGAGTTTATGTGTTAGGAACTACCGCGCCGACCGCTGATGGCGGTTTTCTTCAGCGCTCTATTGGGAGACCCAGACGATTGGGGTATAGCTACTGCCCTCCGGAGGCCACACAAAGCACTACACTAAAAAGTGCAAGGCCCCTCCCCCTCTGGCTATACCCCCCCGTGGTATCACGGGTTCTCCAGTTTTAGCTTTGTGTGCGAAGGAGGTCAGACATCCACGCATAGCTCCACAGATTTTAGTCAGCAGTAGCTGCTGACTATTTCGGATGGAAGAAAAGAGGGCCCATATAGGGCCCCCAGCATGCTCCCTTCTCACCCCTGGATGGTGTTGTAAGGTTGAGGTACCTATTGCTGGTACGGAGGCTGGAGCCCACATGCTGCTTTCCTTCCACATCCCCCTGAGGGGCTCTGAGGAAGTGGGATCCTGCCGGCCTCAAAGCTCTGACGCCGGGCTCCATCCACAGACCCATTTGAACCTGCTGGATACGGAGCTGGAGTACCGTTCAGGGACATGGCCCTGCACCATTACAGGTACTCTGTGTCCCCGTACACACAGGCACAGCACACTCCAGACTTGCTGGGTGTGCTAGTGCGCCGGGGACAGTAAAGGGTTACAGTCACTGCAGCTTTGCTGAGTGACTTTGTGTTTTGGGAACTACCGCGCCGGACGCTCCGGGAGCGGCGGCGCGGCTGGGACTTGTAGTTCGCCGGGGACTGGGCGCCGACCGCGCTTTTACGGCGGCGGCGCTTATAACTCCAGTCCCCGGCTTCTGCGGCCTAGTGCCGCTTCGTTCCCGCCCCCTCCCTGTCACTCAGGGAAGGGGACAGGCGCTGAGCAATCAGCAGCGCCGAGGGCTGGAGCCTTTTTACATGCTCCAGCCCTCTCACTGCACTCTGTCGGACGCCGGATTCCCGCTCTGCCTTGGGGGCACGCCCACGGCCCGCCCCTACTCACACGAGCTGGGGAAGAAGCCGGCAGCCATTACTGCAGAGCTCGGACTTTCGGCTCCAAGGCAGGACGGTGGCGATCATACACCCGCTTATAGGCGGGCGGTAAGCGGCACACATAGTGCTGACCACATATAACTGCAGTGTATACATGTGTTGTTTTTAACTACATAGGTCGCTATATGCCCGCTGGGGGAGCGACACATCAGCAGCAGGAAAGCAGGTGTGCTAAGGCACAGGCTTTCTAGGCTGCTTGTTTTGCACGACTGAGGTGTTCATTTGTGTTTATGCTTATATGCTATACATTGCACTGTACAGTCGCTAGTCTTAGCTATATTCTTCTGGAATGGCTAGACTACAGCAGCAGAAAACCAAGGGTGCTGGGGCACAGGTTTTTTTCTATGCTGCTTGTATTGCATGGGCTGCAGTGTGCATTTGTACTTGTGCTTGTATGCTATACATTGCACTGTATGGTCACTCTTCTGGGCTATATTCCCCTAGATGACCAGTCTACAGCAGCAGAAGAGCAGAGGTGCCAGGGCACAGGCTTCTATGCTGCTTGGATTGCATGTGCTGCAGTGTTCATTTGTACTTGTGCTTGTATGCTATACATTGCACTGTAGGGTCACTCTTCTGGGCTATATTCCCCTAGATGACTAGTATACAGCAGCAGAAGAGCAGGGGTGCCAGGGCACAGGCTTCTATGCTGCTTGTATTGCTTGTGCTGCAGTGGTCATTTGTACTTTATGCCTGTATGCTATACATTGCAATGTACGGTCACCAATCTTGGCTATATACTTCTAGATAGCTAGTCGGCAGCGGCAAAAAAGCAACACAGATTTCAGTGCTGTTTTTACTACATGGGATGCTGTTCATGACACCGTCCCATTGTGTGCATGCTCCCCTGTAGCACGTCGTCTGCCGGGGTCTCTAGCACTTCGTCTGCCGGGGCTCTACTAGTTGTGGCCAAAGAAACCTCCTGTCAACCCTGTCCATGGACAGGGACGGAGTAGTCATAATATAGAGACTTGCACCCATGGGCAATCTACTTGACCAAAAGGCAGCTCTTCAGTGCTTTGATCCTGACATCGCTCTCAATCCGGATACACCGGATGGTAACGCCATACGGAATGATCCTATACCGTCCATCAATGGAAGGTTGGATCTTTCTCCCTCAGCTCCCCCAGTGGAGATAGGAGACGAACAGGAGAAGTTCCTTTTCAGTGTCTCACGCAGATATTGAGTATTTTTCTGGCCACGCTGACTTCAGAGAAGCAGTCCAGGAACACCACGCTTACCAGATAAGCGTCTTCTCCAAACGTTTTTAGGATACACGTTATCCCTTTTTTCCCCTGACGTGGTCAGCGCTGGACCCAGGGTCCAAAGGTGGATTCTCCAATCTCCAGGCTTGCATATAGAGCCATAGTTGCACTGGAGATGGGGCTTCACTTCAAGATGCCATTCACAGACAGATGGACTCTGGTTGAAATCTGTCTAGGAGGCTATCGGCGTGTCGGTTGCTCCGGCATCCACAGCCGTATTGGCAACCTAACCTTTTCTGCTGTTCTTGCGCAGCTGACCTTGAGCAGGGACATCTGTACCGCAGAGGCGTCCGTAACCCCGCAATGTCTGCACTGCGACTTACCCTGTTAATACTGTCCTAAACGTACAGTCGAGGTTTCGGTCCTTCCCAAGCTCCGGCAGGTCCCAATTGTCCTCGTGCAAAAGGGCTACAAAACCTCAGACGGGCTCAGATTCCGGCCGGGCTCAATCTCGCCCAAGGAAGGCAGTCGGAGGAACCGCTACCAAGGCGGTCTCCTCAGGACTCTCAGCTCTCTCTCTCTCTCTCCGCATCCGCGGTTGATGGCAGACTCCCCCGCCTTTGGCGACATTTAGCTGCCACAGGTCACAGACCGGTGGGTGACGGACATTGTGCTCACGTGCACAGGACAGTGTTCTGTTCTCGTCCTCCGACTCCATTCTTCAGAACGGCCCCACCTCTCCACCGAGCAGATGCCCTGCTGCAGGCGGTGGACGCTCTAAGAGCAGAAGGAGTGGTGATCCCTGTCCCCCCTCAGGAACGAGGGCGAGGGTTTGTACTCCAATCTCTTTGTGGCTCCAAAAATGGACGGTTCCTTCCGTCCTGTTCTGGTTCTGAAACTGCTCAACGAGCATGCGAACGCCAGGCGGTTCCGGATGGGATCCCTCCGATCCGTCATTGCCTCAATGTCTCGAGGAGACTTCCTTGCCTCAACAGACATCAAAGATGCCTATCTCCACGTGCCAATTGCTACGGAGCACCAACGTTTTCTACGTTTTGTGATAGGAGACGAACATCTTCTGTTCGTAGCTCTGCCATTCAGTCTGGCGACAGACCCACGGGTGGGCATGCACTTCCTAAGGAAGATGGTGGCAGCCATCGAGGCAGTTCTCTTTGCGCAGTTTCATCTGCGCCAACGGCAATGGGACATTCTCCGCCAATGGGATGGGCAGTCAACCTCCCTGGACGGGAAGTCTCCCTTTTCCCTGACGGCCGAGGACTCTCTGCAATAGTGGCTTATTCCCACCTCATTGCCATAGCCCCCATCCTGGGCAGTGGTCACGACAGATACGAGTCTGTCAGGGTGGGGAGCAGTTTGTCTCCGCCACATGGCTCAGGGGACGTGGACTCAGCAGGAGTCCACCCTTCAGTTCGATGTGCTGGAAATCGGGGCAGGGTATCTTACCCTATTAGCTTTCCAAAAGTGGCTAGAAGGGAGCAGATCCGAATCCAGTCGGACATCTCCACAGCGGTGGCATACATCAACCACCAAGGAGGGACACGCAGTCAGCAGCCTTCCAGGAAGTCCGGCGAATCCTCATGTGGGTGGAGGACACAGCATCCACCATATCCGCAGTTCACATCCCGGGCGTAGAAAACTGGGAAGCAGACTTCCTCAGTCGCCAGGGCATGGACGCGGGGGAATGGTCCCTTCACCCGGACGTGTTTCAGGAAATCTGTTGCCGCTGGGGGGGGCCGGACGTCGACCTAATGGCGTCTCGGCACACCAACAAGGTCCCGGCATTTATGGCACGATCGCGCGATCACAGAGCTCTGGCGGCAGACGCCTTAGTGCAAGATTGGTCGCAGTTCCGGCTCACATATGTGTTTCCACCTCTGGCACTCTTGCCCAGAGTACTGCGCAAACATCAGATCCGATTGCAGCCGCGTCATACTCGTCGCACCAGACTGGCCGAGGAGATCGTGGTACCCGGATCTGTGGCATCTCACGGTCTGCCGACCGGGGTCACTACCAGACCGACCAGACTTACTGTCCCAAGGGCCGTTTTCTCCATCGGAATTCTGCGGCCCTGAACCTGACTGTGTGGCCTTTGTGTCCTGGATCCTAGCGTATTCAGGATTATCCCAAGGGGTCGTTGTCACCATGAGACAGGCTAGGAAGCCCATGTCTGCTAAGATCTACCACAGAACGTGGAAGATTTTCTTAATCTGGTGCTCTACTCAGGGAGTGTCTCCCTGGCCATTTGCATTGCCTTTCTTTCTTTCCTTCCTACAATAGGAGTTAGAAAAGGGCTTGTCGCTAGACTCCCTCAAAGGGCAAGTCTCAGCACTATCCGTGTTCTTTCAGAAGCGTCTAGCACGTCTTTCTAAGGTGCGCACGTTCCCGCAGGGGGTTTGTCATATCGTACCCCCGTACAAGCGGCCGTTGGATCCATGGGATCTGAACAGGGTTCTAGTTGCTCTCCAGAAGCCGCCTTTCGAGCCTCTGAAGGAAGTTTCCTTTTCTCGCCTGTCACAGAAGGTGGCGTTTCTCGTTGCGATCACATCGCTTCGGCGAGTGTCTGAGCGGGCAGCTCTGTCATCCAAGGCTCCCTTCCTGGTGTTTCACCAGGACAAGGTAGTGCTGCGCATCATTCCGGAGTTTCTCCCTAAGGTAGTATCCTCGTTTCATCTTAATCAGGATATCTCCTTACCGTCTTTTTGCACTCATCCGGTTCACCGGTATGAGAAGGATTTACGTTTGCTAGATCTGGTGAGAGCACTCAGAATCTACATTTCCCGCACGGCGCCCGTACGCCGTTCAGATGCCCTTGTCGCTGGTACGCGCAAGAGGTTGCAGGCTTCTAAAGCCACCCTGGCTCGATGGATCAAAGAACCAATTCTGGAAGCCTACCGTTTTGCAGGGCTTCCGGTTCTTTCAGGGCTGAAAGCCCATTCAACCAGAGCCGTGAGTGCGTCCTGGGCGCTACGACACCAGGCTTCGGCTCAACAGGTGTGCCAGGCAGCTACCTGGTCGAGTCTGCACACTTTCACCAAACATTATCAGGTGCATACCTATGCTTCGGCGGATGCCAGCTTAGGTAGAAGAGTCCTGCAGGCGGCAGTGACATCCCCGTAGGGGAGGGCTGTTTTGCAGCTCTAACATGAGGTATCTCTTTACCCACCCAGGGACAGCTTTTGGACGTCCCAATCGTCTGGGTCTCCCAATAGAGCGCTGAAGAAGAAGGGAATTTTGTTACTTACCGTAAATTCCTTTTCTTCTAGCTCTTATTGGGAGACCCAGCACCCGCCCTGTTGTCCTTCGGGATTTCTTGGTTGTTTGCGGGTACACATGTTGTTCATGTTGAACGGTTTTTCAGTTCTCCGACGTTATTCGGAGTTAATTTGTTTAAACCAGTTATTGGCTTCCTCCTTCTTGCTTTGGCACTAAAACTGGAGAACCCGTGATACCACGGGGGGGTATAGCCAGAGGGGGAGGGGCCTTGCACTTTTTAGTGTAGTGCTTTGTGTGGCCTCCGGAGGGCAGTAGCTATACCCCAATCGTCTGGGTCTCCCAATAAGAGCTAGAAGAAAAGGAATTTACGGTAAGTAACAAAATTCCCTTCTTTACAGCAGCGCTGCGACGCGGCTGGGACTTGTGGTGCGCCGGGGACTTCCGCGCTGGCCACGCTTATACGGCGGCCGCGCTTATAAATCGAGTCCCCGGCTTTTGCGGCCTAGTTCCGTTTCGTTCCCGCCCCCAGGCCTGCCAGTCAGGGGAAGGGCGGGAAGCTGTGCTGAACTTCAGCGCCGAGGGTTGGAGTCTGCTTAGCATACTCCAACCCCCCTCACTGGGCACAGTGGGACGCCAGTTTCCCGCACTTTGTCTGGGGCACGCCCACGGCCCGCCCCTCTTCACAGGACGCTGGCAGCCATTCCTGTTTGCAGTCTCAGTGGAGAAGGGAGACAAGCTCTGGGAGACCCAGACACGAGATTCTGGCGACCACACACCCGCTTGGAGCGGGCGGTAAGCGGCACCTCGGGTGCTGACACCACTTGTGCCGAAGTGTTCATTTGTATATGCTTGTATTCTATACATTGCCCTGTACGGTCGCTATTCTTGGCTATATACCCTCCTAGGTTGCTAGACAACATGTCGTCCGCAAAAGGCAAGGGGGCCAAGACACAGGCTTTCTATGCTACCTGTACCATATGTGCGGCTGTTCTACCGGCTGGTGCCACTGACCCCCATTGTGTGCAATGTTCGGCCCCTGTGGCACTTGCTCAGCCGGGGCCTCGGCTAGAGGTGGCCGAAGGAGAACCACCTGTGAACACTGTCCAGGTGACAGGGACGGAATTTGCAGTTTTTGCTGATAGATTGTCTGTGACTATGACTAAAATCCTTGAGACTTTGCCGTCCAGACCGGTACATCAGACCATGGGCACTGTTGATTCAATGCTCCCTGGCCCCCCTCATTTGGAACAAATCCGTGCTCCGGGGGGGTCCCATGCATCCCGGGGTGATGGCTCTGACACGGACGACAGTCCCAGACAGCCTAAGCGAGCTCGCTACGAGCGACCCTCGACTTCATCTCACTGGTCAGGGTCCCAGCAAGAGGACTCTCTATATGATGAGGCAGAGGTAGCTGATCAGGAGTCTGACCCTGAGACCGCTCTCAATCTGGATACTCCTGATGGCGACGCCATAGTGAACGATCTTATCGCGTCCATCAATAAAATGTTGGATATTTCTCCCACAGCTCCTCCAGTGGAGGAGTCAGCTTCACAGCAGGAGAAATTCCATTTCAGGTATCCCAAGCGTAAATGGAGTACTTTTCTGGACCACTCTGACTTTAGAGAGTCAGTCCAGAAACACCACGCTTATCCGGATAAGCGTTTCTCCAAACGTCTTAAGGATACACGTTATCCCTTTCCCCCTGAGGTGGTCAAGAGCTGGACCCAGTGTCCAAAGGTGGATCTCCCAATCTCCAGGCTTGCGGCTAGATCCATATTGGCAGTGGAAGATGGGGCTTCACTTAAAGATGCCACTGACAGACAGATGGAACTCTGGTTGAAATCCATCTATGAAGCTATCGGCGCGTCGTTTGCTCCAGCATTCGCAGCCGTATGGGCACTCCAAGCTATTTCAGCTGGTCTTGCGCAGGTTGACACTGTCACACGTACATCTGGTCCGCAAGTAGCGTCCTTAACCTCCCAAATGTCTACATTTGCGTCTTACGCTATTAATGCTGTCCTAGACTCTACGAGCCGTACGGCAGTGGCGTCCGCCAACTCCGTGATTTTACGCAGAGCCTTGTGGTTAAGGGAATGGAAGGCAGATTCTGCTTCCAAGAAGTGCTTAACCAGTTTGCCATTTTCTGGTGACAGACTGTTTGGTGAAAGATTGGATGAAATCATTAAACAGTCCAAGGGTAAGGACTCATCCTTACCTCAGCCCAGACCAAATAAACCCCAACAGAGAAAGGGACAGTCGAGGTTCCGGTCCTTTCGAGGCTCGGGCAGGTCCCAATTCTCCTCGTCCAAAAGGACTCAAAAGGATCAGAGGAGCTCAGATTCTTGGCGGGCTCAGTCACGCCCAAAGAAAGCAGCCGGAGGAACCGCTACCAAGGCGGCTTCCTCATGACTTTCGGCCTCCTCTCTCCGCATCCTCGGTCGGCGGCAGGCTCTCCCGCTTTGGCGACATTTGGCTGCCACATGTCAAAGACCGTTGGGTGAGAGACATTCTGTCTCACGGGTACAGGATAGAGTTCAGTTCTCGTCCTCCAACTCGATTCTTCAGAACTTCTCCGCCTCCCGGCCGAGTCGATGCTCTTCTGCAGGCGGTGTGCTCTTTAAAGGCAGAAGGAGTGGTGATCCCTGTTCCTCTTCAGGAGCAAGGTCACGGCTTTTACTCCAATTTGTTTGTGGTACCAAAAAAAAAAAAAAAAAAAGACGGGTCTTTCCGTCCTGTTCTGGACCTAAAACAGCTCAACAAGCATGTGAAAACCAGGCGGTTCCGGATGGAATCCCTCCGCTCCGTCATCGCCTCAATGTCTCAAGGAGATTCCCTAGCATCAATAGACATCAAAGATGCTTATCTACACGTGCCGATTGCTCCAGAGCACCAGCGTTTTCTACGCTTCGTTATAGGAGACGAACACCTTCAGTTCGTAGCCCTGCCTTTCGGTTTGGCGACAGCCCCAAGGGTCTTCACCAAAGTCATGGCAGCAGTAGTAGCAGTCCTGCACTCTCAAGGTCACTCTGATCCCTTACTTGGACGATCTACTTGTCAAGGCACCCTCTCAAGAGGCATGCCAACACAGCCTGAACGTTGCGCTGGAGACTCTCCAGAGTTTCGGGTGGATCATCAACTTTTCAAAGTCAAATCTCACCCCGACCCAATCGATAACATACCTTGGCATGGAGTTTCATACTCTCTCAGCGATAGTGATGCTTCCGCTGGACAAACAGCGTTCACTACAGACAGGGGTGCAATCTCTCCTTCAGGGCCAGTCGCACCCCTTGAGACGCCTCATGCACTTCTTGGGGAAGATGGTAGCAGCAATGGAGGCAGTCCCTTTCGCGCAGTTTCATCTGCGTCCACTACAATGGGACATTCTCCGCCAATGGGACGGGAAGTCGACGTCCCTAGACAGGAACGTCTCCCTTTCTCAGGCGACCAAGGATTCTCTTCATTGGTGGCTTCTTCCCACCTCATTGTCAATAGGAAAGTCTTTCCTACCCCCATCTTGGGCGGTGGTCACAACGGACGCGAGTCTATCAGGGTGGGGAGCAGTTTTTCTCCACCACAGGGCTCAAGGTACGTGGACTCAGCAAGAGTCCACCCTTCAGATCAATGTTCTGGAAATCAGAGCAGTGTACCTTGCCCTACAAGCCTTCCAGCAGTGGCTGGAAGGCAAGCAGATCCGAATTCAGTCGGACAACTCCACAGCGGTGGCATACATCAACCACCAAGGAGGGACACGCAGTCGGCAAGCCTTCCAGGAAGTCCGGCGGATTCTGACGTGGGTGGAAGACACGGCATCCACCATATCCGCAGTTCACATCCCGGGCGTAGAAAACTGGGAAGCAGACTTCCTCAGTCGCCAGGGTATGGACGCAGGGGAATGGTCTCTTCACCCGGACGTGTTTCAGGAAATTTGTCGCCGCTGGGGAATGCCGGACGTCGACCTAATGGCGTCCCGGCACAACAACAAGGTCCCGGCCTTCATGGCACGGTCTCACGATCTCAGAGCTCTGGCGGCGGACGCCTTAGTTCAAGATTGGTCGCAGTTCCGGCTACCTTATGTGTTCCCACCTCTGGCACTGTTGCCCAGAGTGCTACGCAAGATCAGGTCCGACTGCCGCCGCGCCATCCTCGTCGCTCCAGACTGGCCAAGGAGATCGTGGTTCCCGGATCTGTGGCATCTCACGGTAGGACAACCGTGGGCACTATCAGACCGGCCAGACTTGCTGTCTCAAGGGCCGTTTTTCCATCAGAATTCTGCGGCCCTGAGCCTGACTGTGTGGCCATTGAGTCCTGGATCCTAGCGTCTTCAGGATTATCTCAAGAGGTCATTGCCACCATGAGACAGGCTAGGAACCTAACCTCTGCCAAGATCTACCACAGGACATGGAAGATATTCTTATCTTGGTGCTCTGCTCAGGAAGTTTCTCCCTGGCCATTTGCTTTGCCTACTTTTCTTTCCTTCCTGCAATCCGGGTTGGAAAAAGGTTGGTCGCTCGGCTCCCTTAAGGGACAAGTCTCTGCGCTATCTGTATTTTTTCAGAAGCGCATAGCACGACTTCCTCAGGTACGCACGTTCCTGCAGGGGGTTTGTCATATCGTCCCTCCTTACAAGCGGCCGTTAGAGCCCTGGGATCTGAACAAGGTTCTAATTGCTCTTCAGAAGCCGCCTTTCGAGCCTATGAGGGATGTTTCCCTGTCTCGCCTTTCTCAGAAAGTGGCTTTTCTAGTAGCGGTCACGTCTCTTCGGAGAGTGTCCGAGCTAGCAGCGCTGTCATGCAAATCTCCCTTCCTGGTATTTCACCAGGATAAGGTGGTGCTGCGCCCGATTCCGGAGTTTCTCCCTAAAGTGGTATCCCCTTTTCATCTCAATCAGGATATCTCCTTACCTTCTTTGTGTCCTCGTCCAGTTCATCAATGTGAAAAGGATTTGCATATGTTGGATCTGGTGAGAGCACTCAGAATCTACATTTCCCGCACGGCTCCTCTGCGCCGCTCGGATGCACTCTTTGTCCTTGTCGCTGGCCAGCGTAAAGGGTCGCAAGCTTCCAAATCCACCCTGGCTCGGTGGATCAAGGAACCAATTCTTGAAGCCTACCGTTCTGCGGGGCTTCCGGTTCCCTCAGGGCTAAGAGCCCATTCTACCAGAGCCGTGGGTGCCTCCTGGGCATTACGACACCAGGCTACGGCTCAGCAGGTGTGCCAGGCGGCTACCTGGTCAAGTCTGCACACTTTTACCAAGCATTATCAGGTGCATACCTATGCTTCGGCGGACGCCAGCCTAGGTAGACAAGTCCTTCAGGCGGCGATTGCCCACCTGTAGAAAAGGGTCGTTTTTACGGCCCTATCATGAGGTATTATTTTACCCACCCAGGGATTGCTTTTGGACATCCCAATTGTCTGGGTCTCCCAATAGAGCGACAAAGAAGAAGGGAATTTTGTTTACTTACCGTAAATTCCTTTTCTTCTAGCTCTAATTGGGAGACCCAGCACCCGCCCCTGTTTTCTTTTTCGCTCCTAATTGGGAGACCCAGACAATTGGGTGTATAGCTACTGCCTCCGGAGGCCGCACAAAGTACTACACTTAAAAGTGTAAGGCCCCTCCCCTTCTGGCTATACACCCCCCCGTGGGAGCACGGGTCCCTCAGTTTTTGCTTTGTGCGAAGGAGGTCAGACACGCACGCATAGCTCCACTGTTTAGTCAGCAGCAGCTGCTGACTATGTCGGATGGAAGAAAAGAGGACCCATACTAGGGTCCCCAGCATGCTCCCTTCTCACCCCACTTTCTGTCGGTGGTGCTTGTTAAGGTTGAGGTACCCATTGCGGGTACGGAGGCTGGAGCCCACATGCTGATTCCTTCCCCATCCCCATTAGGGCTCTGGGCGAAGTGGGATTTTACCGGTCTCCAGGCACTGAGACCGTGCTCCATCCGCAGCCCCTGGAGAAGCCGCTGGATATGGAGCTGAGTATCGTCAGGGACATGGCCCTGCTCCGTCAAGGTACTCTGTGTCCCCGTGCATACGCGCGCACACCGCAGCATTGCTGGGTGTGTTAGTGCGCCGGGGACAACAGCGCTGCTGCGCTTGTGCCATTTCCTCACTTCAGCTTAGCTGAGTGGGTAGACTCAGGGAGAACGGTCGCGCCGGCCGCTGGGACTGCGACGCGGCTGGGACTTGTGGTGCGCCGGGGACTTCCGCGCTGGCCGTGCATATATCACCGCCGCGCTTATTACTACAGTCCCTGGCTTTTGCGGCCTAGTTCGTTCGTTCCCGCCTCCGCACCTGCCAGTCAGGAGGAGGGCGGGACGCTGTACAGAGCATCAGCGCTGAGGGCTGGAGTCTTTTTTACATACTCCAGCCCTCACACTAGGCACAGGGGGACGCAGTTTCCCGCACTTTTGTCTGTGGCACGCCCACGGTCCGCCCCTCTTCACAGGACGCCGGCAGCCATTCCTGCCTGCACGCTGAGCTGCAGAGGGGAGACGGGGAGACCCAGACACGGGATTCTACGGCCTCATACCCGCTGTTCAGCGGGCGGTAAGCAGCCCTCAAGGGCTCACCCCCACTTGTGCCGTTTGTGTACCTGGTATTTTGTGTTTGCAAATACTGACACTGTACGGTCGCTGGTGTTCTCGGCTATATACCCTCCTAGATTACAAGGAGGCAACAGCATGTCGTCCGCAAAACGCAAGGGTGCCAAGGCACAGACATTATATGCTGCCTGTACCGCATGTGGGGCTGCTCTACCGGCAGGTTCCACTGACCCCCATTGTGTGCAGTGCTCGGCTCCTGTGCAACTTGCACAGCCGGGGCCTCTGCTGGACGTGACCCAGGGTGTACCACCTGTGAATGCTGTCCAGGTGACAGGAACGGAGTTTGTAGCTTTTGCTGACAGATTGTCTATGACCATGTCAAAGATTCTTGAAACATTGCAGTCTAGACCAGTAACTCAGACCATGGACACTGTGGCATCATTGCTCCCTGGTCCCCCTCAGCTGGAACACTTCCAAGCTCCGGGGGTGTCACATGCACCCCAGGGTGACGATTCTGACTCGGACGACAGTCCCAGACAACCTAAGCGGGCTCGTTATGAGGGGCCCTCAACTTCGTCTCACTGGTCAGGATCCCAGCGGGACGAATCTATGGGTGATGAGGCGGATGTAACTGATCAAGATTCTGATCCTGGGACCGCTCTCAATCTGGATACACCGGATGGTGACGCCATAGTGAATGATCTTATAGCGTCCATCAATAGGATGTTAGATATTTCTCCGCCAGCTCCTACTGAGGAGGAGGCAGCTTCACAGCAGGAGAAATTCCATTTCAGATATCCCAAGCGTAAATTAAGCACTTTTCTGGACCACTCTGACTTTAGAGATGCAATCCAGAAACACCACGCTTATCCTGAGAAGCGGTTTTCTAAATGGCTTAAAGATACACGCTATCCTTTTCCCCCTGACGTGGTCAAGGGTTGGACCCAGTGTCCCAAGGTGGACCCTCCAATCTCCAGGCTTGCAGCTAGATCCTTAGTTGCAGTAGAAGATGGAGCGGCACTTAAAGATGCCACTGACAGGCAGATGGAGCTCTGGCTGAAATCCATCTATGAAGCTATTGGAGCGTCGTTGGCGCCAGCTTTCGCAGCCGTATGGGCACTCCAAGCTATTTCAGCTGGGCTTATACAAGTCGACTCGGTCACACGTACATCTGCCCCGCAGGTGGCACCATTGACCTCTCAAATGTCTGCATTCGCGTCTTACGCGATTAATGCTGTCCTGGACTCTACGAGCCGTACGGCGGTGGCGTCAGCCAACTCCGTGGTTTTGCGCAGAGCCCTGTGGTTGAGAGAATGGAAAGCAGATTCTGCTTCCAAGAAGTGCTTAACCAGTTTGCCTTTTTCTCGTGACCGATTGTTTGGGGAGCGTTTGGATTAAATCATTAAACACTCCAAGGATAAGGACTCATCCTTACCTCAACACAGACAACACAAGCCCCAACAAAGGAGGGGTCAGTCTGGTTTTCGGTCCTTTCGAGGCTCAGGCAGGTCCCAATTCTCCTCGTCCAAAAGGACTCAAAAGGATCAGAGAGGCTCAGATTCTTGGCGGACTCAGTCACGCCCAAAAAAGACAGCAGGAAGAACCGTTACCAAGACGGCTTCCTCATGACTTTCAGCCTCCTCTCTCCGCATCCTCGGTCGGTGGCAGGCTCTCCCGCTTTGGCGGCATTTGGCTGTCACAGGTCAAAGACCGTTGGGTGAGGGACATTCTGTCTCACGGGTACAGGATAGAGTTCAGCTCTCGTCCTCCAACTCGTTTCTTCAGAACTTCCCCACCGCCCGACCGAGCCGATGCTCTGCTGCAGGCGGTGGCCGCTCTAAAGGCGGAAGGAGTGGTGACTTCCGTTCCTCTTCAGGAACAAGGTCACGGTTTTTACTCCAATCTGTTTGTGGTGCCAAAGAAGGACGGGTCCTTTCGGCCCGTCCTGGATCTAAAGTTGCTCAACAAACACGTAAAAACCAGGAGGTTCCGGATGGAATCTCTACGCTCCGTCATAGCCTCAATGTCTCAAGGAGATTTCTTAGCATCAATAGACATCAAAGATGCTTATCTTCACGTGCCGATTGCGCCAGAGCATCAGCGTTTTCTACGCTTCGTTATAGAAAGCGAACACCTGCAGTTCGTACCGTTACCTTTCGGGCTGGCAACAGCCCCTCGGGTCTTCACCAAGGTCATGGCAGCAGTAGTAGCTGTCCTGCACTCGCAGGGTCACTCCGTGATCCCGTATTTGGACGATCTACTTATAAAGGCACCCTCTCAAGAGGCATGCCAACACAGTCTGAACGTGGCACTGAAGACTCTCCAGAGTTTCGGGTGGATTATCAACTTTTCAAAGTCAAATCTAACCTCGACCCAATCACTAACATATCTTGGCATGGAGTTTCATACTCTCTCAGCGATAGTGAAGCTTCCACTGGACAAGCAGTGCTCTCTGCAGACAGGGGTGCAATCTCTCCTGCAGAACCAGTCCCACTCCTTGAGGCGCCTCATGCATTTCCTAGGGAAGATGGTGGCAGCAATGGAAGCAGTCCCTTTCGCGCAGTTTCATCTGCGCCCTCTACAATGGGACATTCTCCGCCAATGGGACGGGAAGTCGACGTCCCTCGACAGGGATGTCTCCCTCTCTCAGGCAACCAAGGACTCTCTCCGATGGTGGCTTCTTCCCACCTCATTGTCAAAAGGAAAGTCGTTCCTACCCCCATCCTGGGCGGTGGTCACGACAGATGCGAGCCTATCAGGGTGGGGAGCAGTGTTTCTTCACCACAGGGCTCAGGGTACGTGGACTCAGAGAGAGTCCACCCTTCAGATCAATGTTCTGGAAATCAGAGCAGTCTATCTTGCTCTGCGAGCCTTCCAACAGTGGCTGGAGGGCAAGCAGATCCGGATTCAGTCGGACAATTCCACAGCGGTGGCGTACATCAACCACCAAGGGGGAACACGCAGTCGACAAGCCTTTCAAGAAGTCCGGCGGATTCTGACGTGGGTGGAAAACACAGCATCCACCATATCCGCAGTTCACATCCCAGGCGTGGAAAACTGGGAAGCAGACTTTCTCAGTCGCCAGGGCATGGACGCAGGGGAATGGTCCCTTCACCCGGACGTGTTTCAGGAGATCTGTCGCCGCTGGGGGATGCCGGACGTCGACCTGATGGCGTCACGGCACAACAACAAGGTCCCGGTTTTCATGGCACGGTCTCACGATCACCGAGCTCTGGCGGCAGACGCCTTAGTTCAGGATTGGTCGCAGTTCCGACTACCTTATGTGTTCCCACCTCTGGCATTGTTGCCCAGAGTGCTCCGCAAAATCAGGTCCGACTGCCGTTGCGCCATTCTCGTCGCTCCAGACTGGCCAAGGAGGTCGTGGTACCCGGATCTGTGGCATCTCACGGTAGGACAACCGTGGGCGCTACCAGGCCGTCCAGACTTGCTGTCTCAAGGGCCGTTTTTCCATCTGAATTCTGCGGCCCTGAACCTGACTGTGTGGCCATTGAGTCCTGGATCCTAGGGACCTCAGGTTTATCTCATGATGTTGTTGCCACCATGAGACAGGCTAGGAAACCATCCTCCGCCAAGATCTACCACAGAACGTGGAAGATATTCTTATCTTGGTGCTCTGCTCAGGGAGTTTCTCCCTGGCCATTTGCATTGCCTATTTTTCTTTCCTTCCTGCAGTCTGGGTTGGAAAAAGGTTTGTCGCTTAGCTCCCTTAAAGGACAAGTCTCTGCGCTATCCGTATTCTTTCAGAAGCGCCTGACGCGACTTCCTAAGGTACGCACGTTCCTGCAAGGTGTTTGTCATATCGTTCCCCCTTACAAGCGGCCATTGGAACCCTGGGATCTGAACAAGGTTCTACTTGCTCTCCAGAAGCCACCTTTCGAGCCTATGAAGGAGATTTCCTTTTCTCGGCTTTCACAGAAAGTGGCTTTTCTGGTGGCGGTCACGTCTCTTCGGAGAGTGTCAGAGCTGGCGGCGTTATCTTGCAAATCTCCCTTCCTGGTGTTTCACCAAGACAAGGTAGTACTGCGTCCAATTCCAGAGTTTCTTCCCAAGGTGGTATCTTCCTTTCATCTCAATCAGGATATCACTTTACCATCTTTGTGTCCGCATCCAGTTCACCAATTTGAAAAGGGTTTGCATCTGTTGGACCTGGTGAGAGCACTCAGGATCTACATTTCCCGCACGGCGCCTCTGCGCCGTTCGGATGCACTCTTTATCCTGGTCGCTGGTCAGCATAAAGGGTCGCAAGCTTCCAAATCCACCCTTGCGCGGTGGATCAAGGAACCAATTCTTCATGCCTACCGTTCTGCTGGGCTTCCGACTCCTTCTGGACTGAAGGCCCATTCTACCAGAGCCGTGGGTGCGTCCTGGGCATTACGGCATCAGGCTACGGCTCAGCAGGTGTGCCAGGCGGCTACCTGGTCGAGTCTGCACACTTTCACCAAGCATTATCAGGTGCATACCTACGCTTCGGCGGATGCCAGCCTAGGTAGACAAGTCCTGCAGGCGGCGGTGGCCCACCTGTAAGAAAGGGCTGCCTGACAGCCCGATCGCGAGGTATTCTTTTACCCACCCAGGGACTGCTTTTGGACGTCCCAATTGTCTGGGTCTCCCAATTAGGAGCGAAAAAGAAGGGAATTTTGTTTACTTACCGTAAATTCCTTTTCTTCTAGCTCCAATTGGGAGACCCAGCACCCGCCCTGTTTTTTCTGAGGGTATTTGTTTTTCGGGTGCACATGTTGTTCATGTTGATAAGTTACGTTCTCCGGTATTGTTTATCGGATTGAATTTGTTTTTGAAACAGTTATTGGCTTTCCTCCTTCTTGCTTTTGCACTAAAACTGAGGGACCTGTGCTCCCACGGGGGGGTGTATAGCCAGAAGGGGAGGGGCCTTACACTTTTAAGTGTAGTACTTTGTGCGGCCTCCGGAGGCAGTAGCTATACACCCAATTGTCTGGGTCTCCCAATTGGAGCTAGAAGAAAAGGAATTTACGGTAAGTAAACAAAATTCCCTTCTTTTTGTATACACATGTTGTTCAGGTTGAATGGTTTCAGTTCTCCGATATTCCTTCGGATTGAATTTACTTAAACCAGTTTATTGGCTTTCCTCCTTCTTGCTTTTGCACTAAAACTGAGGAACCCGTGATCCCACGGGGGGTGTATAGGCAGTAGGGGAGGGGCCTTACACTTTTAAGTGTAATACTTTGTGTGGCCTCCGGAGGCAGTAGCTATACACCCAATTGTCTGGGTCTCCCAATTAGAGCTAGAAGAAAAGGAATTTACGGTAAGTAAACAAAATTCCCTTCTTCCTGGTGTTTCACCAGGACAAAGTGGTTCTGCGTCCGGTTCCGGAATTTCTCCCTAAGGTGGTATCCCCCTTTCATCTCAATCAGGATATCTCCTTACCTTCTCTTTGTCCACATCCAGTTCACCAATGTGAAAAGGATTTGCACTTGTTGGATCTGGTGAGAGCACTCAGACTCCACATTTCTCGTACGGCGCCCCTGCGCCGCTCGGATGCACTCTTTGTCCTTGTCGCTGGCCAGCGTAAAGGGTCACAGGCTTCCAAATCAACCCTGGCTCGGTGGATCAAGGAACCAATTCTCGAAGCCTACCGTTCCTCTGGGCTTCCGGTTCCCTCAGGGCTGAAGGCCCATTCTACCAGAGCCGTGGGTGCGTCCTGGGCTTTGCGGCACCAGGCTACGGCTCAGCAGGTGTGTCAGGCGGCTACCTGGTCGAGTCTGCACACTTTCACGAAACACTATCAGGTGCATACCTATGCTTCGGCAGATGCCAGCCTAGGTAGGCGAGTCCTTCAGGCGGCGGTTGCCCACCTGTAGGAAGGGGCCGTTTTACGGCTCTATTACGAGGTATTATTTTACCCACCCAGGGACTGCTTTTGGACGTCCCAATTGTCTGGGTCTCCCAATGGAGCGACAAAGAAGAAGGGAATTTCTTCGGCGCTCCATTGGGAGACCCAGACGATTGGGTGTATAGCTACTGCCTCCGGAGGCCACACAAAGCATTACACTAAAAAGTGTAAGGCCCCTCCCCTTCTGGCTATACACCCCCCGTGGGATCACGGGCTGCTCAGTTTTCAAGCTTTGTGCGAAGGAGGTCAGACATCCACGCATAGCTCCACTGTTTAGTCAGCAGTAGCTGCTGACTATATCGGATGGAAGAAAAGAGGGCCCATATAGGGCCCCCAGCATGCTCCCTTCTCACCCCATTCCTATTGGCGGTGTTTGTTAAGGTTGAGGTACCCATTGCGGGTACGGAGGCTGGAGCCCACATGCTGCTTTCCTTCCCCATCCCCCTGAGGGGCTCTGAGGAAGTGGGATCTTACCGGCCCCCAAGCCCTGAGGCCGGGCTCCATCCACAGACCCATGGAACCTGCTGGATACGGAGCGGGGTACCGTTCAGGGACAAGGCCCTGCAACATTCAGGTACTCTGTGTCCCCGTATGGACAGGCCGCGCACACTCCAGACTTGCTGGGTGTGCTAGTGCGCCGGGGACAGTAGCGCTGCGCGCGCGGGTTACAGTCACTGCAGCTTCTCTGAGGGACTTTATGTGTTGGGGACCGCCGCGCCGGCCGCCCCTGGAGCGGCGGCGCGGCTGAGACTTGTGGTGCGCCGGGGACTTCGCGCCGACCGGACGGCGGCGCTTATAAATCTAGTCCCCGGCTTTTGCGGCCTAGCTCCGCTTCGTTCCCGCCCCCACCCTGTCAATCAGGGAAAGGGAGAGACGCTGTTCTATAGTCAGCGCCGAGGGCTGGAGTCTTATTTACATACTCCAGCCCTCTCACTGGGCACAGTGGGACGCAAGTTTCCCGCTTTTCGTCTGAACACACCCAGGGCCCGCCCCTCTCCACAGGACGCCGGCAGCCATTCCTGCATGCAGTCTGGCTGGGGAACGGACACAGGCTCTGGGAGACCCAGACAAGGGATTCGGGCGACCACACACCCGCGTTAAGCGGGCGGTAAGCAGCACATTAGTGCTGGCCCCACTAGTGCCACAGTGTTATATTTGTGTACTTTTTTCTCTGTACCATATATATATATATATATATTTTGCACTGTAAGGTCGCTTCTTGGCTGTATACCCTATATTGCTCTGAGGAGACAACAACATATCATCCGCAAAACGCAAGGGTGCCAAGACAAAGGCTGTATACGCTGCTTGTGCCGCTTGTGGGGCTGATCTACCGGCAGGTTCCAATGACCCCCATTGTGTGCAATGTTCGGTCCCTGTGCCACTTCGTCAGCCGGAGTCTATGGTGGTAGTGGCCCAGGCAGAGTCACCGGTGAACCCTGTTCCGGTGACGGGGACAGAGTTTGCAGTTTTTGCTGACAAGATGTCTGTGACTATGACAAAAATCCTAGAGACCTTGCAGGCCAGGCCAGTTACTCAGACCATGGACACTGCTGTGTCAATGTTCCCCGGTCCCCCTCAGTTGGAGCTAATCCGTGCTTCTAGGGGGTCCCAGGCATCTCAGGCTGAAGGCTCTGACTCGGATGACAGTCCCAGGCAGCCTAAGCGAGCTCGCTGGGAGAGACCATCCACGTCATCACGCTGGTCAGGGTCTCAGCGAGACGAGTCTCTGTATGATGAGACAGAGGAGGGTGGTCAGGAGTCTAATCCTGAGACCGCTCTCAATCTGGATACTCCTGATGGTGACGCCATGGTAAATGACCTTATAGCGGCCATCAATAGACTGTTGGATATTTCTCCCCCAGCCCCTTCAGCAGAAGAGGCAGCTGCACAGCAGGAGAAGTTCCATTTCAGGTATCCCAAGCGTAAACTGAGTACTTTTTCTGGACCACGCTGACTTCAGAGAATCAGTCCAGAAACACCATGCTTATCCAGACAAGCGTTTCTCCAAACGTCTTAAGGATACACGTTATCTCTTTCCCCCTGACGTGGTCAAACGCTGGACCCAGTGTCCAAAGGTGGATCCCCCAATCTCCAGGCTTGCGGCTCGATCCATAGTTGCAGTGGAGGATGGGGCTTCACTTAAAGATGCCAACGACAGACAGATGGACCTTTGGTTGAAATCTGTCTATGAAGCTATCGGCGCGTCGTTTGCTCCAGCATTCGCAGCCGTGTGGGCACTCCAAGCTATTTCAGCTGGTCTGGCGCAGGTGGACTCTGTCATACGTCCATCAGTGCCGCACGTGGCGTCCTTGACCTCGCAAATGTCTGCGTTTGCGACTTACGCTATCAACGCTGTCCTGGACTCTACGAGCCGTACCTCAATGGCGTCCGCCAACTCTGTGGTTTTGCGCAGAGCCTTGTGGTTAAAGGAATGGAAAGCGGATTCTGCTTCCAAAAAATGTTTAACCAGCTTGCCATTATCTGTAGACAGACTGTTTGGTGAGCAATTGGCGGAAATCATTAAACAGTCCAAGGGTAAAGACTCCTCCTTACCCCAGCCCAGATCAAGCAAACCTCAACAGAGGAAGTGGCAGTCGAGGTTTCGGTCCTTTCGAGGCTCGGGCAAGGCCCAATTCTCCTCGTCCAAAGGGACTCAGAAGGAGCAAAGGAGCTCAGATTCCTGGCGGGCTCACTCACGCCCCAAGAAAGCAACCGGAGGAACCGCTTCCAAGGCGGCTGCCTCATGACTTTCGGCCTCCTCCCTCCGCATCCTCGGTCGGTGGCAGGCTCTCCCGCTTTGGCGACATTTGGCTGCCACAGGTCAAGGACCGGTGGGTAACAGACATTTTGTCTCACGGGTACAGGATAGAGTTCAGTTCTCGTCCTCCGCCTCGGTTCTTCAGAACTTCCCCACATCCCGACCGAGCAGATGCCCTTCTGCAGGCGGTGGGCTCACTAAGAGCAGAAGGAGTGGTGATCCCTGTTCCTCTTCAGGAACAAGGGCAAGGTTTTTACTCCAATCTCTTTGTGGTTCCAAAAAAGGACGGCTCGTTCCGTCCTGTTCTGGACCTAAAACTGCTCAACAAGCATGTGAACGCCAGGCGGTTCCGGATGGAATCCCTCCGCTCCGTCATTGCCTCAATGTCTCAAGGAGATTTCCTTGCATCAATAGACATCAAAGATGCTTATCTCCACGTGCCGATTGCTACAGAACACCAACGTTTTCTACGTTTCGTGATAGGGGACGACCATCTTCAGTTCGTAGCTCTGCCATTTGGTCTGGCGACAGCCCCACGGGTTTTCACCAAGGTCATGGCGGCAGTGGTAGCAGTCTTGCACTCTCAGGGACACTCGGTGATCCCTAACTTGGACGATCTACTTGTCAAAGCACCCTCTCAAGAGGCATGCCAACTCAGCCTGAATGTTGCGCTGGAGACTCTCCAGACTTTCGGGTGGATCATCAACTTTTCAAAGTCAAATCTGTCACCGACTCAATCACTAACGTATCTTGGCATGGAGTTTCATACTCTCTCAGCGATAGTGAAGCTTCCGCTGGACAAGCAGCGGTCACTACAGACAGGGGTGCAGTCTCTCCTTCATGGTCAGTCGCACCCCTTAAGGCGCCTCATGCACTTCCTAGGGAAGATGGTGGCAGCAATGGAGGCAGTCCCGTTTGCGCAGTTTCATCTGCGCCCACTTCAATGGGACATTCTCCGCCAATGGGACGGGAAGTCAACTTCCCTGGACAGGAAAGTCTCCCTTTCCCAGACGGCCAAGGACTCTCTGCAATGGTGGCTTCTTCCCACCTCATTATCACAGGGAAGATCCTTCCTACCCCCATCCTGGGCGGTGGTCACGACAGACGCGAGTCTGTCAGGGTGGGGAGCAGTTTTTCTCCACCACAGGGCTCAGGGTACGTGGACTCAGCAGGAGTCCACCCTTCAGATCAATGTTCTGGAAATCAGGGCAGTGTATCTGGCCCTACTAGCCTTCCGGCAGTGGCTGGAAGGGAAGCAGATCCGAATTCAGTCGGACAACTCCACAGCGGTGGCATACATCAACCACCAAGGAGGGACACGCAGTCTGCAAGCCTTCCAGGAAGTCCGGCGGATTCTAATGTGGGTGGAAGACACGGCATCCACCATATCCGCAGTTCACATCCCGGGCGTAGAAAACTGGGAAGCAGACTTCCTCAGTCGCCAGGGTATGGACGCAGGGGAATGGTCCCTTCACCCGGACGTGTTTCAGAGTGGTATCCTCTTTTCATCTTAATCAGGATATTTCCTTACCTTCCTTTTATCCTCATCCAGTTCATCGGTATGAAAAGGATTTGCATTTGCTAGATCTGGTGAGAGCACTCAGAATCTACATTTCCCGCACGGCGCCCCTGCGCCGCTCGGATGCACTCTTTGTCCTTGTCGCTGGTAAGCGCAAAGGGTCGCAGGCTTCCAAAGCCACCCTGGCTCGATGGATCAAAGAACCAATTCTTGAAGCCTACCGTTCTGCTGGGCTTCCGGTTCCATCAGGGCTGAAGGCCCACTCAACCAGAGCCGTGGGTGCGTCCTGGGCATTACGACACCAGGCTACGGCTCAACAGGTGTGCCAGGCAGCTACCTGGTCGAGTCTGCACACTTTCACCAAACATTATCAGGTGCATACCTATGCTTCGGCGGACGCCAGCCTAGGTAGAAGAGTCCTGCAGGCGGCAGTTGCCTCCCCGTAGGGGAGGGCTGTCTTTGCAGCTCTAACATGAGGTATTTCTTTACCCACCCAGGGACTGCTTTTGGACGTCCCAATCGTCTGGGTCTCCCAATGGAGCGCCGAAGAAGAAGGGAATTTTGTTACTTACCGTAAATTCCTTTTCTTCTAGCTCCTATTGGGAGACCCAGCACCCGCCCTGTTGTCCTTCGGGATTTTTAGTTGTTTTCGGGTACACATGTTGTTCATGTTGAACGGTTTTCAGTTCTCCGATGTTACTTCGGAGTGAATTTGTTTGAACCAGTTATTGGCTTTCCTCCTTCTTGCTTTAGCACTAAAACTGAGCAGCCCGTGATCCCACGGGGGGTGTATAGCCAGAAGGGGAGGGGCCTTACACTTTTTAGTGTAATGCTTTGTGTGGCCTCCGGAGGCAGTAGCTATACACCCAATCGTCTGGGTCTCCCAATAGGAGCTAGAAGAAAAGGAATTTACGGTAAGTAACAAAATTCCCTTCTTTGTTTACTTACCGTAAATTCCTTTTCTTCTAGCTCCAATTGGGAGACCCAGCACCCGCCCCTGTTCCCTTCGGGCTGTTGTTCTTTGTGTACACATGTTGTTCATGTTGAACGGTTTTCAGTTTTCCGAACTTCTTTCGGATTGAATTACTTTAGACCAAATTATAAGTTTCCTCCTTCCTGCTTTTGCACCAAAACTGAGGAGCCCGTGACTCACGGGGGGGTGTATAGGCAGAAGGGGAGGGGCTTTACACTTTTAAGTGTAATACTTTGTGTGGCCTCCGGAGGCAGAAGCTATACACCCAATTGTCTGGGTCTCCCAATTGGAGCTAGAAGAAAAGGAATTTACGGTAAGTAAACAAAATTCCCTTCTTTCTTTTTCGCTCCTAATTGGGAGACCCAGACAATTGGGTGTATAGCTACTGCCTCCGGAGGCCGCACAAAGTACTACACTTAAAAGTGTAAGGCCCCTCCCCTTCTGGCTATACACCCCCCCGTGGGAGCACGGGTCCCTCAGTTTTTTGCTTTGTGCGAAGGAGGTCAGACACGCACGCATAGCTCCACTGTTTAGTCAGCAGCAGCTGCTGACTATGTCGGATGGAAGAAAAGAGGGCCCATACTAGGGCCCCCAGCATGCTCCCTTCTCACCCCACTTTCTGTCGGTGGTGCTTGTTAAGGTTGAGGTACCCATTGTGGGTACGGAGGCTGGAGCCCACATGCTGATTCCTTCCCCACCCCCATTAGGGCTCTGGGTGAAGTGGGACTTTACCGGTCTCCAGGCACAGGAGACCGTGCTCCATCCGCAGCCCCTGGAGAAGCCGCTGGATATGGAGCTGAGTATCGTCAGGGACATGGCCCTGCTCCGTCAAGGTACTCTGTGTCCCCGTGCATACGCGCGCACACCGCAGCATTGCTGGGTGTGTTAGTGCGCCGGGGACATCAGCGCTGCTGCGCTTGTGCCATTTCCTCACAGCTCGGCTGAGTGGGTAGACCAGGGTGAACGGTCGCGCCGGCCGCTGGGGTCAGTCGCACTGTGACACGGCTGGGACTTGTGGTGCGCCGGGGACTTCCGCGCTGGCCATGCATATTTCTTCGTCGCTCTATTGGGAGACCCAGACAATTGGGTGTATAGCTACTGCCTCCGGAGGCCACACAAAGTATTACACTTAAAAGTGTAAGGCCCCTCCCCTTCTGCCTATACACCCCCCGTGGGATCACGGCTGCTCAGTTTTCATGCTTTGTGCGAAGGAGGTCAGACATCCACGCATAGCTCCACTGTTTTTAGTCAGCAGCAGCTGCTGACTATGTCGGTTGGAAGAAAAGAGGGCCCATACTAGGGCCCCCAGCATGCTCCCTTCTCACCCCACTTTCTGTCGGCGGTGTTTGTAAGGTTGAGGTACCCATTGCGGGTACGGAGGCTGGAGCCCACATGCTGCTTTCCTTCCCCATCCCCCTCAGGGCTCTGGGTGAAGTGGGATCTTACAGGTCTCCAGGCACTGAGACCGGGCTCCATCCACAGACCCAGAGAACCTGCTGGATATGGAGCTGAGTATCGTCAGGGACAGGGCCCTGCTACATTAAGGTACTCTGTGTCTCCGTACACATCGCGCACACACACACCAGCATTGCTGGGAGTGTTAGTGCGCCGGGGACAACAGCGCGGAGCGCTTGTGCTTTTATTCACTGCAGCTTAGCTGAGTGAATTTATGTATTAGGAACTGCCGCGCCGGCCGCTGCTGGGTGTTTTACACTGTGGCGCGGCTGGGACTTGTGGTGCGCCGGGGACTTCCGCGCTGGCCGTGCATAGGACGGCCGCGCTTATTACTCGAGTCCCCGGCTTTGCGGCCTAGTTTTCGTTTCGTTCCCGCCCCCAGCCCTGCCAGTCAGGGGAGGGGCGGGACGCTGTACAGAAAGTCAGCGCCGAGAGCTGGAGTCTGCTTTGCATTCTCCAGCCCCCTCACTGGACACAGTGGGACGCCAGTTTCCCGCTCTTGTCTGGGGCACGCCCACGGCCCGCCCCTCTTCACAGAACACCGGCGGCCATTCCTGCATGCAGTCCGAGCTGGAGAAGGGAGACAAGCTCTGGGCAACCAGTCACAGGATTCTGGCTACCACACACCCGCCTTTGTGCGGGCGGTAAGCAGCACCTGAAGTGCTGACCCCACTAATGCCGAAGTGGTCATTTGTACTTTATGCTTGTATGCTATACACTGCACTGTACGGTCGCTATTCTTGGATATATACCCTCCTAGATGGCTAGACAAGAGCAGCAAAAAGCAAGGGTGCTAAGGCACAAGCTTTCTATGCTGCGTGTATTGCATGTGCTGAAGTGTTCATTTGTACTTTATGCTTGTCTGCTATACATTGCACTGTACGGTCGCTATTCTTGGCTATATACTATCCTAGATGGCTAGACAACAGCAGCAAAAAAGCAAGGGTGCCAAGCAGGGCTGTGGAGTCGGAGTCGTGGAGTCGGAGTCGGAGCTCATTTTGGTGGAGTCGGAGTCGGTATAAAATGCACCGACTCCGACTCCTAACATATATAATAAATTGGGGACAGGAGTGCAATGCAGAATGTGCTGAATATTTTACTAAATAATAACATTTAGTATAATGCTTATATTTAAGTGAAACATTTATTGTAGTACAATGTGAACATCAGACATTTAATTGTTTTTATGATACAATAATCAAGATATTTGGATAGAACATAACATATTTATTGGAATACAACTTTAGAACACAAAAAACTAATAAATTGTAAATATGTAATATATATATATATATATGTATATATACACACAGTGTATATACACACACAAGATATATATGTAATCTACTGTATATTACATAGTGTATTACATATTTACAATTTATTACAGTTTTTTGTGTTCTAAAGTTGTATTCCAATAAATATATTTTATGTTCTATCCAAATATCTTGATTATTGTATCATAAAAATTATTAAATGTCTGATGTTCACATACACATGTTCATGTATTACAATAAATTTTTCACCTAACTATAAGCAATATATGTAGGAGTCGGAGTCGGAGCCGGAGTCTGAGTCGGTGCAAGAGAATTTGAGGAGTCGGAGTCTGAGTCGGAGTCGAAGGTTTGGCTTACCGACTCCACAGCCCTGGTGCCAAGGCACAGGCTTTCTACGCTGCTTGTACTGCATGTGATACCGTTCCACCGACAGGTTCCACTGACCCCCATTGTGTGCAATGCTCCCCTGTAGCACTCGCTCAGCCGGGGTCTCTGCTAGAGGTGGCCAAAGGAACCACCTGTGAACCCTGTCCAGGGAAAGGGACGGAGTGGCAGTTTCGGCTGATAGATTGTCTGTGACTATGACTAACATCTTAGAGACTTTGCAGTCCAGACAGACCATGGGCAATGTTGATTCAATGCTCCCGGGCCACCCTCATTTGGAACAAATCCGTGCTCCGGGGAGGTCCCATGCATCCCAGGGTGAAGGCTCTGACACGGACAACAGTCCCAGACAGCCTAAGCGAGCTCGCTGGGAGCGGCACTCGGCTTCATCACTGGTCAGGGTCCCAGCAGGAGGACTCTAATGATGAGGCAGACGTAGCTGATCAGGACTCTGATCCTGAGACCGCTCTCAAGCCGGATACACCGGATGGTGACGCCATGGTGCATGATCTTATAGCGTCCATCAATATAATGTTGGATATTTCTCCCTCAGCCCCTCCAGTGGAGGAGTCAGCTTCACAGCAGGAGAAATTCCATTTCAGTATCTCAAGCGTAAATTGAGTACTTTTCTGGCCACTCTGACTTCAGAGAGGCAGTTCAGAAACACCACGCTTATCCAGATAAGCGTTTCTCCAAACGTATTAAGGATACAAGTTATCCCTTTCCACCTGACGTGGTCAAGAGCTGGACCCAGTGTCCAAAGGTGGATCCTCCAATCTCCAGGCTGGCGACTAGATCCATAGTTGCAGTGGAAGTTGGGGCTTCCCTTAAAGATGCCACTGACACAGATGGAGCTCTGGTTGAAATCCATCTATGAAACTATCGGCGCGTCGTTTGCTCCAGCATTCGCAGCCGTATGGGCACTACAAATTAGTTCAGCTGGTCTGGCACAGATTGACATCGTCACACGTTCATCTGTTCCGCAAGTAGCGTCCTTAACCTCTCAAATGTCTGCATTTGCGTCTTACGCTATTAATGCTGTCCTGGACTCTACGAGCAGTACGGTAGGGGCGTCCGCCAACTCCGTGGTTGTACGCAGAGCCTTGGGGTTAAGGGAATGGAGGCAGATGCTGCTTCCAAAAAAGTGCTTAATTGCCATTTTCTGTGACAGACTGTTTCGTGAGAGATTAGATGAAATCGTTAAACAGTCCAAGTCTAAGGATTCTTCCTTACCCCAGCCCAAACCTAACAAACCCCAACAGAGGAGGGGACAGTCGAGGTTTCGGTCCTTTCGAGGCTCGGGCAGGGCCCAATTGTCCTCGTCTAAAAGGACTCAAAAGGTTCTGAGGAGCTCAGATTCTTGGCGGGCTCAGTCACGCCCAAAGAAGGCAGCCGGAGGAACCGCTACCAAGGCAGCTTCCTCATGACTGTCGGCCTCCTCTCTCCGCATCCTCGGTCGGTGGCAGGCTCGCCCGCTTTGGGGACATTTAGCTGCCACAGGTCAAAGACCGTTGGGTGAGAGACATTCTGTCTCAAGAGTACAGGATCGAGTTCAGTTCTCGTCCTTCGACCCGATTCTTCAGAACTTCTCCACCTCCCGACCGAGCCGGTGCTCGTCTGCAGGCGGGTGCTCTCTAAAGGCAGAAGGAGTGGTGATCTCTGTTCCTCTCCAGGACCAAGGTCACGGTTTTTACTCCAATTTGTTTGTGGTGCCACAAAAGGGACGGGTCTTTCCGTCCTGTTCTGGACCTAAGAAACTGCTCAACAAGCATGTGAAGACCAGGCGGTTGCGGATGGAATCCCTCCGCTCCGTCATCGCCTCAATGTCTCAAGAAGAGTTCCTAGCATCAATGGACATGCTCCAGAGCACCAGCGTTTCTACGCTTCGTTATAGGAACGAACACCTTTAGTTCGTAGCCCTGCCTTTCGGGCTGGCGACAGCCCCACGGGTCTTCACCAAGGTCATGGCTGCAGTAGTGGCAGTCCTGCGCTCTCAGGGTCACTCTGTGATCCCTTGCTTGGACGATCTACTCGTCAAGGCACCCTCTCAAGAGGCATGCCAACACAGCCTGATCGTTGCGCTGGAGACTCTCCAGAGTTTCGGGTAGATCATCAACTTTTCAAAGTCAATTCTGACCCCGACCCAATCGCTAACATATCTTGGCATGGGGTTTCATACTCTATCACCGATAGTGAAACTTCCGCTGGGCAAACAGCGTTCACTTCAGACAGGGGTGCAATCTCTCCGTCAAGGCCAGTCGCACCCCTTGAGACGCCTCATGCACTTCCTAGAGAAGATGGTAGCAGCATTAGAGGCAGTCCCTTTCGCGCAGTTTCTTCTGCGTCCACTACAATGGGACATTCTCCGCCAATGGGACGGGGAGTCGACGTCCCCTCGACAGGGACGTTTCTCTTTCTCAGGCGGCCAAGGAGTCTCTTCGGTGGTGGCTTCTTCCCACCTCATTGTCTTCAGGGTGGGGAGCAATTTTTCTCCTCCACAGGGCTCAAGGTACGTGGACTCAGCAGGAGTCCACCCTTCAGATCAATGTTCTGGAAATCAGAGCAGTGTATTTTGCCCTACGAGCCTTCCAGCAGTGGCTGGAAGGCAAGCAGATCCGAATTCAGGCGGACAACCCCACAGCGGTGGCATGCATCAACCACCAAGGGGGGACACGCAGTCGGCAAGCCTTCCAGGAAGTCCGGCGGTTTCTGACGTGGGGGGAAGACACGGCATCCACCATATCCGCAGTTCACATCCCGGGTGTAGAAAACTGGGAAGCAGACTTTCTCAGTCGCCAGGGTATGGACGCAGGGGAATGGTCTCTTCACCCGGACGCGTTTCAGGAGATCTGTCGCCGCTGGGGGATGCCGGACGTCGACCTACTGGCGTCCCGGCACAACAACAAGGTCCCAGCTTTCACGGCACGGTCTCACGATCACAGAGCTCTGGCGGCGGACGCCTTAGTTCAAGATTGGTCGCAGTCCCGGCTCCCTTATGTGTTCCCACCTCTGGCGCTGTTGCCCAGAGTGCTACGCAAGGTCAGGTCCGACTGCCGCCGCGCCATCCTCGTCGCTCCAGACTGGCCGAGGAGGTCGTGGTTCCCGGATATGTGGCATCTCACGGTAGGACAACCGTGGGCACTACCAGACCGGCCAGACTTGCTGTCTCAAGGGCCGTTTTTTCCATCTGAATTCTGCGGCCCTGAACCTGACTGTGTGGCCATTGAGTCCTGGATCCTAGCGTCTTCAGGATTATTTCAAGAGGTCATTGCCTCCATGGGATAGGCTAGGAAACCAAGCTCTACCAAGATCTACCACAGGACGTGGAAGATATTCTTAGCTTGGTGCTCGGCTCAGGACGTTTTCTCCCTGGCCATTGGCATTGACTACTTTCCTTTCCTTCCTGCAATCCAGGTTGGAAAAAGGTTGGTCGCTCGGCTCCCTTAAGGGACAAGTCTCTGCGCTCTCTGTGTCTTTTCAGAAGCGCCTGGCCATACTCCAACAGGTACGCACGTTCCTGCAAGGGGTTTGTCAGATCGTCCCTCCTTACAAGCAGCCGTTAGGACCCTGGGATCTGAACAGGGTTCTAATAGCTCTCCAGAAGCCGCTTTTCGAGCCTATGAGGGATGTTTCCCTTTCTCGCCTTTCACGGACAGTGGCCTTTTCTAGTGGCGGTCACGTCTCCTCGGAGAGTGGCCAAGCTAGCAGCGCTGTCTTGCAAATCTCCCTTCCTGGTGTTTTCACCAGGACAAGGTGGTTCTGCGCCCGATTCAGGAGTTCTCCCTAAGGGGGTATCCCCCTGTCGTCTCAATCGGGATGTCTCCTTACCGTCTTGTCATCCAGTTCATCAATGTGATCGGGATTTGCTTTTGTTGGATCTGGTGAGAGCTCTCAGAACCTACTTTTCCCGCACGGCGCTCCGGCGCCGCTCGGAGGCACTCTTGTCCTTGTCGCTGGTCAGCGTAAGGGGTTGCAAGCTTCCAAATCCACCCTGACTCGGTGGATCAACGAACCAGTTCTTGAAGTCTACCGTTCTGTGGGGCTTCCGGTTCCCTCAGGGCTGAAGGCCCATTTTGCCAGAGCCGTGGGTGCGTCCCGGGCATTACGGCACCAGGCTTCGGCCCAGCAGGTGTGCCAGGCGCCTACCTGGTCGAGTCTGCACGCTTTTACCAAGCATTATCAGGTGCATACCTATGCTTCGGCGGACGCCAGCCTAGGTAGAAGAGTCCTGCAGGCGGCGGTTGCCCCCATGTAGGAAAAGGCCATTTTACGGCCTATCATGAGGTATTATTTTACCCACCCAGGGATTGCTTTTGGACATCCCAATTGTCTGGGTCTCCCAATAGAGCGACGAAGAAGAAGGGAATTTTGTTTACTTACCGTAAATTCCTTTTCTTCTAGCTCTAATTGGGAGACCCAGCACCCGCCCCTGTTTTTCTTGGGGTATACATGTTAGTCATGTTGAATGGTTTCAGTTCTCCGATATTCCTTCGGATTGAATTTGCTTAAACCAGTTTATTGGCTTTCCTCCTTCTTGCTTTTGCACTAAAACTGAGCAGCCGTGATCCCACGGGGGGTGTATAGGCAGAAGGGGAGGGGTGTCACAAACCACCGGGGGGGGTCACTCAGAAATCCCCCGCGCTGGCTACCAGTACGTCACAATCGGGGGGTAACAAGTGGGGGTCACCCCTCCTTTATACCTCCCGACCGACAGACAGAGCACGTGACGCGCTCTCTAGCGCCCCTCTTATAGTCAGGCCAATTATGGAATTGCCCGACAATAAGCAAGGAGGCCGCTATACTACTTATGCCGATTATTGAAGGGTCCCCGGTGAGAGTAAGGTATATATTCCCCCGACCTCCGCGGGCGGAATATATAAAATCTCCCCGAATCTCACTGGCCTCCCCACAATAATCCTTGGCACAATTCGCTGCCACCAACCGATTTACGGTAACTATTAGCCGAACACACAGACGTGGGATTCAAGATCGAGATAACAGAACAGCCCAAGATTAATTATATAATTTAATCAGCCTAAAGCACACTAGAACTACAATATATACAATAGGGAATCTACAGAATATACATATGTCAGAGTACAGTTACAATCAAAGCATGGGTTACAAACAGGCATACACAGTTCCAGCAGTTACCTTGTTGCGTCTGGCCACAGGGGGGCGCTGTAGACCAGGTTTCCAGGAACTCCCTCACAGGTCTTTCCCAACCAGGCCCCCGAGCAGAAGAACACTGGAAAATGGCCGAAGTAGGGTTATCAACCTGGGCAATCCAGGTCCCCTCCTACCTTAGTGACCTCACAGGGAGCACTGCTCCACCCCTGGCTGGAGTTATGGACAAAATCCACAACATGGAATATGGCCATAACTTGGCCTGGGAGCGTCGTAGGCGGACGCCAATGCTCTCATTGTGACAGTTATGAATTTAGCTACAGAACGAGGGGACTCATGACCTGTCTGCCAGTTCCCCATTGGCTGATATCACGCCTGGGGCATTTCCCAATGTCCTGCTCCCATAAAAAGGGGGTGCCGGCATCGTCCACATGCGGAGACACCATTTTTATGGTTGCCATATTTATCGGAAATATGGCTTGCGAGATATGAACCATTTTTTACTGGAGTCGTTCTGTCTGCTAGTTCCATAGCCTTGCTAATGAGATACAACTCTTGTTACAGGGTGACGGCAGGGAGTCATCCTGTGTCCTTTGTCCTAAAGCCACCTAATTTCCATATCACAGGACATGGCCATGGGATTTGTTGCTAAACCAGTTGTGTGAAGGAAAGGGGGGGGGTGACACCAGGAGAGGGCTTCCTGACATACTTGAATATCATGATTTATCGTCATATCTCCGGATTTACCTCACACCTCCCCCCTTTTGAGGGCGCTAGGGGGCAGCACACTCCGGTGTTCCCCCGTGCGCCCGTCCGCGACCTCTCCTTGTCGGGACAGCCCGTCTGCGTTACCGTGGTCACGGCCCCTTTTGTGGCGAATGGTGAAGTTGTATTGCTGGAGCGCAAGGCTCCATCGCAACAATCGCCCATTCGTCCCAGAGACGGTGTGCAACCAGCTGAGGGGATTGTGGTCCGTCTCCACGATGAAGTGGCGCCCGTATAGATAGGGTTGCAGACGCTGCAGGGCCCACACTATGGCCAGGCACTCCTTCTCCATCGTGGAATAGGCAACTTCCCTTGGTAACAGCTTCCTGCTCAGGTACAAGACTGGGTGCTCTTGGCTCGCAGAGTCCACCTGGCTGAGCACCGCACCGAGGCCGAAGTCACTGGCGTCGGTCTGTACTACAAACGGCCGCGTGAAGTCGGCTGCCTGTAGCACGGGCGGGCTGGACAGGGCGTCCTTTAGGGCCCGGAAGGCTGTCTCGCAGTCCATTGTCCAATCGACTGCAGAGGGCAGCTTCTTCTTGGTGAGGTCCGTCAAGGGCTTTGCCAGGCTACTATAGCATGGAACAAACCTCCTATAGTACCCAGCGGTCCCCAAGAAGGACATCACCTGCTTCTTGGTCCTGGGGGTGGGCCAGGATGCGATGGCTTCCACTTTCTCAGGCTCGGGCTTCAGTGTTCTCCCACCTACCCGGTGACCGAGGTACTGGACCTCGCTCATGGCCAGCTGACACTTTCCCGGCTTGATGGTCAAACCTGCCCGGTGGATCCGCCTGAGCACCTGTGCTAGATGCTCTAGGTGGTCCTCCCAGGTGGGACTGAAGACGGCAATGTCATCCAGGTACGCGGCCGCGTACCCTTCAAGTCCCTTGAGCAGGGTGTTGACCATCCGCTGGAAAGTGGCAGGGGCATTCCTCATCCCGAATGGCATCACCGTGGACTCGTACAGTCCAAATGGGGTAATAAAGGCAGAGCGTTCCCTGGCCTTGCGAGTCAGGGGGATCTGCCAATATCCCCGGCTCAGATCCATGAGGGTCAGGTACTGAGCCCCGGCCAACTGATCGAGCAGGTCATCGATGCGTGGCATTGGGTACGCATCGGCGACCGTGACCGCATTGAGCCCCCTGTAGTCCACGCAGAACCGAGTGGTTCGGTCCTTCTTAGGGACGAGAACTACAGGCGAGGCCCAAGCGCTGTTGGATGCCTGGATCACCCCCAGCTTCAGCATCTCGTCAATCTCCTGGCGCATGTGTTGCTGCACCTCCAGGGAGACCCGATATGCTGAACGCCGGATCGGGGGATGATCCCCAGTGTCCACGTGATGGACAGCCAAGTCAGTCCTTCCGGGCTGGTTGGTAAACAACCCCCGGAAGGGGTGTAGGGTGGCCCACAGCTGGGACCGTTGGTCCTCCAAGAGCTGGTGGCCAACCTCCACATCCTCAATGGATCCGCCTGCCCTAACCTGGGCTAGCATATCCAAGAGGGTTTCCGCTTCTCCCTCCTCGGGCAGGTTGCACACGGGGAGCGCACATGCCTCCCGCTCATGATGTGCCTTCATCATGTTCACATGGAAGGGCTTCCGCCTTCCACGGGCAGGGTCCAGGGTGACCAGGTACGTCACAGGGTTGAGCTGCTGGTACACGAGGTATGGGCCTTCCCAGGCTGCCTGAAGCTTGTCCTGTGGTACGGGGACCAGTACCCACACCTTTTGACCCACTTGGTAGGTCCTCTCACAAGCGTTCTGGTCGTACCAACGCTTCTGATCGGCCTGGGCTTGAGCCATATTGTCGTGTACCAGTTGCGTCAAGGCCTGCATTTTGTCCCGGAAGCGCATGACATACTCGATAACCGACACTCCAGGGGTGGCCAAATCCCCTTCCCAAGCCTCTTTCACCAGAGCCAGGGGGCCCCGCACACGTCGCCCGTACAGGAGCTCAAACGGTGAGAATCCTGTTGAGGCCTGTGGAACCTCCCGGTAAGCAAATAACAGGTGTGGGAGATACCGCTCCCAGTCACGCCCATGGGAGTCGACCAACATCTTAAGCATCTGCTTTAAGGTGCCATTGAACCGCTCGCACAGGCCATTAGTCTGTGGATGGTACGGGCTGGCCACCAGATGTCGCACCTGGACTTGCTTACAGAGGGCCTCCATCAGCTGGGACATGAATTGGGTCCCCCGGTCAGTGAGCATTTCCTGGGGAAAACCCACTCGGGAGAAAATCTCCAGCAATGCGGTGGCCACCTTGTCAGCCCGAATGGACGACAAGGCCACTGCTTCTGGGTACCGGGTGGCATAGTCCACTACCGTCAGTATGAAGCGTTTCCCGGAGCTGCTGGGGATGGCCAGCGGGCCGACCAGATCCACAGCCACCCTCCTGAAAGGCTCATCGATGATTGGCAGAGATACCAGTGGGGCTTTGGGGCGTGGCCCCGCCTTCCCCACTCTCTGACAGGTTTCACACGAACGGCAGTAGGCAGCCACATCGGCCCCCATTTTTGGCCAGTAGAAATGCTGGTTTAACCTGGCCTTGGTCTTAGCGATCCCTAGGTGTCCGGCCATCGGAATCTCATGTGCGATCCGCAACAACTCCGTCCGGAACGGATAGGGTACCACCAACTGTCGGTCCCTGGGCCACGCCTCCGGTGAACCCTGCTGGACCGTGGCCCGGTACAGCCGTCCTTGGTCCCAGACCACTCGCTCCGGGTCCGAGGGAGGCTGTGCCGCCTGCTCCTTAAGAGCTTTCAGGCTGTCGTCAGCTTCTAACGCTGCCTGAAACCCCTGACTAGATGTGGCCAGAATCGACGAGACTGTCACATCTTCAGTCAGTACCCCGGGACCTGTGTCCTGGCCTCCACCTGACTCGGCTGCCACTTGGTCAGAAGGGGAAGAGCTATCGGACCTCCGGGAGGCCCCTTGGCTTCCAGCACTCCCACTGCGGGTGACAGCGGCCACAGCCGCTGCGACCGTGGGGCGTGCCTGCTCCTCCTCCGTTCCTGACCAAGTCGCCGGTTCAGGCAGACCTACCTGGCTTCCTGACACCCCGGTTGTGGGGGAACCATGCACCGAGATCTTACCTGGGAGCACTTCCGCTCCTGGACCGGCCCCAATCTCACCTGCCTGTTCCCCTCCTGCAGCAACAGAACCCCGCTGTGAAATCTCTGGGGACCCCACATTTGCTGTGGTAGCCCCCACCCCACACACTGGTCCTCCCCCTGCAGCACCCTGCTCTCTGCTTATCCCTGCAGAGGGCAACAGATCCCAGCTCACAGGCTGGTTACTTGTAGAGGCATTGTCACACCTTTCTCTGACCCCCTCCCCTGTCACAGCTGCAGCTGAGTGTGTGTCTATGGTGTCTATGCAAGCAGAAATATCAGAGTTCACTCCCTCCTCCCTTACATCATTCATAGATAACACATTAACATTGTCCGGAGGCATGTCAATACTGGCTGAAGGTTCAGCCCTTGGTTGGGGCCCAAACTGGGAGGTTATCTGCCCCAAATCTGTCCCAAGTAGCACGTTTGCAGGGATCCGATCAGTTACCCCCACCTCCCTCACCCCTCGCCCTGCGCCCCAGTCCACATAAATGTCAGCAACAGGCAGCGCCGGGTCAGTGCCTCCAATCCCGGAGACAGCGAGGGTTTTTCCAGGGATCAAGTCTTGGGGGGACACCATCTCAGGCCGCACCAGAGTCACCTCCGAGGCGCTGTCTCGCAGTCCTATGGTCACAGACCGGCCGACGGTGACAGGTTGGAAGCTGTCCAGGGACCTACCACCACCCCCACCCACACAATACACCTTGGGCGGCCCTTGGGACGGGGACGGAGCCGGGGCCTTGGGACGCTGAGGGCACATGGCCTTGAAGTGTCCAGGTAGGTTGCACTGGTGGCACCGTCTTGGTTCCGCCACGGGCCTGGAGAGGGGAGTTGAGGGGGACACCCCCTGCAGTCTAGGGGCAGGTGGGGCAGTCGCAGAATTCATCTTACCCCCTCTCCAGGTGCTGCTGGTGGCCGCTCTCCTGGCCTCAGGGGCCCGGTTGTTGGTGTAGTCATCGGCAAGGGCAGCTGTAGCCGTGGACCCCTTTGGCTTCTGGTCTCGGATGAACTGGCGGAGATCCTCAGGGCAGTTCCACAAGAGTTGCTCCGTGATGACCAAGTCCAGGATCTCTGGTCCGGTGGAAAGCTGCAGGCCTTGGGTCCAGTGGTCGGCAGCTCGGGCAAGTGCCCGCCGGTGGTCAGCCCAGGAGTCCTTTGGTCCCTTCTGTAGGCTCCGGAACTTCTTGCGGTAGGACTCTGGAGTGAGGTTGTACTGTTGGATCAGGGCCCGCTTGATGGTGTCGTAGCCCTGATCTGCCTCAGCAGGCAAGTCCCCAAGGACATCCAGGGCCTTACCCCTTAAACGGGGGGTCAGGTATTTGGCCCACTGGTCCTTGTCCAGATGGTGCTGCAAGCAAGTCCGTTCAAAAGCAGTCAAGAAAGAGTCCAAGTCTCCATCCTTCTCCAGCACTGGGAAGTCCTCAACACGGACCTTTGGAAGTTTGGTGTCTCGAAGGTCACGTGTGGCTGATGAGGGCCGGAGCTGAGCTAGCTGCAGCTGGTAGTCACGGTCTGCCTGTCGCTCTCGCTCTCGCTCTTCACGCGCTGCCTGCCGCTCTCGCTCCGCAGCCTCACGCTCTGCGTGCCGCTCCGCAGCCTCAGCGTCACGCGCTGCCTGCCGCTCTGCCCTGCGCTCTGCCAGGAGTTCCTTGTAGCCCTTCTGGTCTCCAGCCTGGAGAAGGGCCATAGCCATTTGAAGAAGGCTATCCGAGCCTCCCAGGCTCGGTGGAATGGCACGTGGTGATCTGCGGCACGCTGCAGAGCTAGGCGATTCACTGTCCCTTTCAGAGCGGAGGGCTGGCATCTGGCTCGTTGAGGAACCTTGGGTGAGCTCCTCCTCATCTTGTCCAGCAGTGCCAGGTTGCGCAATGTCCTCGGCAGAACGGTTTTCTGGCGTCGAGCTCCTGGAGGACTCGTGGGCAACCTCCTCATTGCTGTCCACAGCACCGTCCTCCCTCTCTTCGGCTCCTGCCTTAGCATTGGCCAGTTGCATAGCTCTGCTCCTGGTGCCATCAGCCATTCTTGCAGACTTTTGGTCACTGACACAGAACTGACACCTGATGCCTCCACACACCTTACAGTATCTGCACTCTGACACTCTAGTGTTGAGCTAGTCTGAAGACCCCAGCAGCCACAGCTGCTGCAGGCAGTCTTTAGTGTCTGGGAGTATGGGTCTCACACTCACACACACTATTATCTCGATCCCACCGCTATGCCACCAATATGTCACAAACCACCGGGGGGGTCACTCAGAAATCCCCCGCGCTGGCTACCAGTACGTCACAATCGGGGGGTAACAAGTGGGGGTCACCCCTCCTTTATACCTCCCGACCGACAGACAGAGCACGTGACGCGCTCTCTAGCGCCCCTCTTATAGTCAGGCCAATTATGGAATTGCCCGACAATAAGCAAGGAGGCCGCTATACTACTTATGCCGATTATTGAAGGGTCCCCGGTGAGAGTAAGGTATATATTCCCCCGACCTCCGCGGGCGGAATATATAAAATCTCCCCGAATCTCACTGGCCTCCCCACAATAATCCTTGGCACAATTCGCTGCCACCAACCGATTTACGGTAACTATTAGCCGAACACACAGACGTGGGATTCAAGATCGAGATAACAGAACAGCCCAAGATTAATTATATAATTTAATCAGCCTAAAGCACACTAGAACTACAATATATACAATAGGGAATCTACAGAATATACATATGTCAGAGTACAGTTACAATCAAAGCATGGGTTACAAACAGGCATACACAGTTCCAGCAGTTACCTTGTTGCGTCTGGCCACAGGGGGGCGCTGTAGACCAGGTTTCCAGGAACTCCCTCACAGGTCTTTCCCAACCAGGCCCCCGAGCAGAAGAACACTGGAAAATGGCCGAAGTAGGGTTATCAACCTGGGCAATCCAGGTCCCCTCCTACCTTAGTGACCTCACAGGGAGCACTGCTCCACCCCTGGCTGGAGTTATGGACAAAATCCACAACATGGAATATGGCCATAACTTGGCCTGGGAGCGTCGTAGGCGGACGCCAATGCTCTCATTGTGACAGTTATGAATTTAGCTACAGAACGAGGGGACTCATGACCTGTCTGCCAGTTCCCCATTGGCTGATATCACGCCTGGGGCATTTCCCAATGTCCTGCTCCCATAAAAAGGGGGTGCCGGCATCGTCCACATGCGGAGACACCATTTTTATGGTTGCCATATTTATCGGAAATATGGCTTGCGAGATATGAACCATTTTTTACTGGAGTCGTTCTGTCTGCTAGTTCCATAGCCTTGCTAATGAGATACAACTCTTGTTACAGGGTGACGGCAGGGAGTCATCCTGTGTCCTTTGTCCTAAAGCCACCTAATTTCCATATCACAGGACATGGCCATGGGATTTGTTGCTAAACCAGTTGTGTGAAGGAAAGGGGGGGGTGACACCAGGAGAGGGCTTCCTGACATACTTGAATATCATGATTTATCGTCATATCTCCGGATTTACCTCACAAGGGGCCTTACACTTTTAAGTGTAATACTTTGTGTGGCCTCCGGAGGCAGTAGCTATACACCCAATTGTCTGGGTCTCCCAATTAGAGCTAGAAGAAAAGGAATTTACGGTAAGTAAACAAAATTCCCTTCATCTCGGCCGCGCTTATTACTACAGTCCCCGGCTTTTGCGGCCTAGTTCGTCTCGTGCCCGCCTCCGCACCTGCCAGTCAGGAGGAGGGCGGGACGCTGTACAGAGCATCAGCGCTGAGGGCTGGAGTCTTTTTTACATACTCCAGCCCTCACACTAGGCACAGGGGGACGCAGTTTCCCGCACTTTTGTCTGTGGCACGCCCACGGTCCGCCCCTCTTCACAGGACGCCGGCAGCCATTCCTGCCTGCACGCTGAGCTGCAGAGGGGAGACGGGGAGACCCAGACACGGGATTCTACGGCCTCATACCCGCTGTTCAGCGGGCGGTAAGCAGCCCTCAAGGGCTCACCCCCACTTGTGCCGTTTGTGTACCTGGTATTTTGTGTTTGCAAATACTGACACTGTACGGTCGCTGGTGTTCTCGGCTATATACCCTCCTAGATTACAAGGAGGCAACAGCATGTCGTCCGCAAAACGCAAGGGTGCCAAGGCACAGACATTATATGCTGCCTGTACCGCATGTGGGGCTGCTCTACCGGCAGGTTCCACTGACCCCCATTGTGTGCAGTGCTCGGCCCCTGTGCAACTTGCACAGCCGGGGCCTCTGCTAGACGTGACCCAGGGTGTACCACCTGTGAATGCTGTCCAGGTGACAGGAACGGAGTTTGCAGCTTTTGCTGACAGATTGTCTATGACCATGTCTAAAATTCTTGAAACATTGCAGTCTAGACCAGTAACTCAGACCACGGACACTGTTGAATCATTGCTCCCTGGTCCCCCTCAGCTGGAACACTTCCGTGCTCCGGGGGTGTCACACGCACCCCAGGGTGACGTCTCTGACTCGGACGACAGTCCCAGACACCCTAAACGGGCTCGCTATGAGGGGCCCTCAACTTCGTCTCACTGGTCAGGATCCCAGCGGGATGAATCTATGGGTGATGAGGCGGATGTAACTGACCAGGATTCTGATCCTGGGACCGCTCTCAATCTGGATACACCGGATGGTGACGCCATAGTGAATGATCTGATAGCGTCCATCAATAAGATGTTAGATATTTCTCCGCCAGCTCCTCCTGCGGAGGAGTCAGCTTCACAGCATGAGAAATTCCATTTCAGATATCCCAAGCGTAAATTAAGCTCTTTTCTGGACCACGCTGACTTTAGAGACGCAATCCAGAAACACCACGCTTATCCTGATAAGCGGTTTTCCAAACGGCTTAAAGATACACGCTATCCTTTCCCCCTGACGTGGTCAAGGGCTGGACCCAGTGTCCCAAGGTGGATCCTCCAATCTCCAGGCTTGCAGCTAGATCCTTAGTTGCAGTAGAAGATGGAGCGGCACTTAAAGATGCCACTGACAGGCAGATGGAGCTCTGGTTGAAATCCATCTATGAAGCTATTGGAGCGTCGTTGGCGCCAGCATTCGCAGCCGTATGGGCACTCCAAGCTATTTCAGCTGGGCTTACGCAAGTCGACTCAGTCACACGTACATCTGCTCCGCAGGTGGCACCATTGACCTCTCAAATGTCTGCATTCGCGTCTTACGCGATTAACGCTGTCCTAGACTCTACGAGCCGTACGGCGGTGGCGTCAGCCAACTCCGTGGTTTTACGCAGAGCCCTATGGTTGAGAGAATGGAAGGCAGATTCTGCTTCCAAGAAGTGCTTAACCACTTTGCCTTTTTCTCGTGACCGATTGTTTGGTGAGCGTTTGGATGAAATCATTAAACACTCCAAGGGTAAGGATTCATCCTTACCTCAACACAGACAAAACAAACCCCAACAAAGGAGGGGTCTGTCTGGTTTTCGGTCCTTTCGAGGCTCAGGCAGGTCCCAATTCTCCTCGTCCAAAAGGACTCAAAAGGATCAGAGAGGCTCAGATTCTTGGCGGACTCAATCACGCCCAAAAAAGACAGCAGGAAGAACCGTTACCAAGACGGCTTCCTCATGACTCTCAGCCTCCTCTCTCCGCATCCTCGGTCGGTGGCAGGCTCTCCCGCTTTGGCGACATTTGGCTGTCACAGGTCAAAGACCGTTGGGTGAGGGACATTCTGTCTCACGGGTACAGGATAGAGTTCAGCTCTCGTCCTCCAACTCGTTTCTTCAGAACTTCTCCACCGCCCGACCGGGCCGATGCTCTGCTGCAGGCGGTGGCCGCTCTAAAGGCGGAAGGAGTGGTGACTTCCGTTCCTCTTCAGGAACAAGGTCACGGTTTTTACTCCAATTTGTTTGTGGTGCCAAAGAAGGACGGGTCGTTTCGTCCCGTCCTGGATCTAAAGTTGCTCAACAAACACGTAAAAACCAGGAGATTCCGGATGGAATCTCTCCGCTCCGTCATCGCCTCAATGTCTCAAGGAGATTTCCTAGCATCAATAGACATCAAAGATGCTTATCTCCACGTACCGATTGCGCCAGAGCATCAGCGTTTTCTACGCTTCGTTATAGGAAGCGAACACCTGCAGTTCGTAGCGCTTCCTTTCGGGCTGGCAACAGCCCCTCGGGTCTTCACCAAGGTCATGGCAGCAGTAGTAGCAGTCCTGCACTCGCAAGGTCACTCTGTGATCCCGTATCTGGACGATCTGCTGATAAAGGCACCCTCTCAAGAGGCATGCCAACACAGTCTGAACGTGGCACTGAAGACTCTCCAGAGGTTCGGGTGGATTGTCAACTTTTCAAAGTCAAATCTAACCCCGACCCAATCACTAACATATCTTGGCATGGAGTTTCATACTCTCTCAGCGATAGTGAAACTTCCACTGGACAAGCAGTGCTCGCTGCAGACAGGGGTGCAATCTCTTCTTCAGAGCCAGTCGCACTCCTTGAGGCGCCTCATGCATTTCCTAGGGAAAATGGTGGCAGCAATGGAAGCAGTCCCTTTCGCGCAGTTTCATCTGCGCCCTCTACAATGGGACATTCTCCGCCAATGGGACGGGAAGTCGACGTCCCTCGACAGGGATGTCTCCCTCTCTCAGACAGCCAAGGACTCTCTCCGGTGGTGGCTTCTTCCCACCTCATTGTCAAAAGGAAGGTCGTTTCTACCCCCATCCTGGGCGGTGGTCACGACAGATGCGAGCCTATCCGGGTGGGGAGCAGTGTTTCTTCACCACAGGGCTCAGGGTACGTGGACTCAGAAAGAGTCCACCCTTCAGATCAATGTTCTGGAAATCAGAGCAGTTTTTCTTGCCCTGCGAGCCTTCCAACAGTGGCTGGCAGGCAAGCAAATCCGGATTCAGTCGGACAATTCCACAGCGGTGGCGTACATCAACCACCAAGGGGGAACACGCAGTCGGCAAGCCTTCCAGGAGGTCCGGCGGATTCTGACGTGGGTGGAAGACACAGCATCCACCATATCCGCAGTTCACATCCCAGGCGTGGAAAACTGGGAAGCAGACTTTCTAAGTCGCCAGGGCATGGACGCAGGAGAATGGTCCCTCCACCCGGACGTGTTTCAGGAGATCTGTCGCCGCTGGGGGATGCCGGACGTCGACCTGATGGCGTCACGGCACAACAACAAGGTCCCGGTTTTCATGGCACGGTCTCACGATCACCGAGCTCTGGCGGCAGACGCCTTAGTTCAGGATTGGTCGCAGTTCCGGCTACCGTATGTGTTCCCACCTCTGGCATTGTTGCCCAGAGTGCTCCGCAAAATCAGGTCCGACTGCCGCCGCGCCATTCTCGTCGCTCCAGACTGGCCAAGGAGGTCGTGGTACCCGGATCTGTGGCATCTCACAGTAGGCCAACCGTGGGCGCTACCAGACCGTCCAGACTTGCTGTCTCAAGGGCCGTTTTTCCATCTGAATTCCGCGGCCCTGAACCTGACTGTGTGGCCATTGAGTCCTGGATCCTAGCGGCCTCAGGTTTATCTCATGAAGTTGTTGCCACCATGAGACAGGCTAGGAAACCATCCTCCGCCAAGATCTACCACAGGACGTGGAAGATATTCCTATCTTGGTGCTCTGCCCAGGGAGTTTCTCCCTGGCCATTTGCATTGCCTATTTTTCTTTCCTTCCTGCAGTCTGGGTTGGAAAAAGGTTTGTCGCTTAGCTCCCTTAAAGGTCAAGTTTCCGCGCTATCCGTATTTTTTCAGAAACGCCTAGCGCGACTTCCTAAGGTACGCACGTTCCTGCAAGGGGTTTGTCATATCGTTCCCCCTTACAAGCGGCCATTGGAACCCTGGGATCTGAACAAGGTTCTAATTGCTCTCCAGAAGCCGCCTTTCGAGCCTATGAAGGAGATTTCTTTTTCTCGGCTTTCACAGAAAGTGGCTTTTCTAGTGGCGGTCACGTCTCTTCGGAGAGTGTCCGAGCTGGCGGCGTTATCTTGCAAATCTCCCTTCCTGGTGTTTCACCAAGATAAGGTAGTTCTGCGTCCAATTCCAGAGTTTCTTCCCAAGGTGGTATCTTCCTTTCATCTCAATCAGGATATCACTTTACCATCTTTGTGTCCGCATCCAGTTCACCAATTTGAAAAGGGGTTTGCATCTGTTGGACCTGGTGAGAGCACTCAGGATCTACATTTCCCGCACGGCGCCTATGCGCCGTTCGGATGCACTCTTTATCCTGGTCGCTGGTCAGCATAAGGGATCGCAAGCTTCCGAATCCACCCTTGCGCGGTGGATCAAGGAACCAATTCTTCACACCTACCGTTCTGCTGGGCTTCCGATTCCATCTGGACTGAAGGCCCATTCTACCAGAGCCGTGGGTGTGTCCTGGGCATTACGGCATCAGGCTACGGCTCAGCAGGTGTGCCAGGCGGCTACCTGGTCGAGTCTGCACACTTTTACCAAGCATTATCAGGTGCATACCTACGCTTCGGCGGATGCCAGCCTAGGTAGACAAGTCCTTCAGGCGGCGGTGGCTCACCTGTAAGAAAGGGCTGCTTGACAGCCCTATCACGAGGTATTCTTTTACCCACCCAGGGACTGCTTTTGGACGTCCCAATTGTCTGGGTCTCCCAATTAGGAGCGAAAAAGAAGAAGGGAATTTTGTTTACTTACCGTAAATTCCTTTTCTTCTAGCTCCAATTGGGAGACCCAGCACCCGCCCTGTTTTTTCTTAGGGTATTTGTTTTTCGGGTGCACATGTTGTTCATGTTGATAAGTTACGTTCTCCGGTATTGTTTATCGGATTGAATTTGTTTTTGAAACAGTTATTGGCTTTCCTCCTTCTTGCTTTTGCACTAAAACTGAGGGACCTGTGCTCCCACGGGGGGGTGTATAGCCAGAAGGGGAGGGGCCTTACACTTTTAAGTGTAGTACTTTGTGCGGCCTCCGGAGGCAGTAGCTATACACCCAATTGTCTGGGTCTCCCAATTGGAGCTAGAAGAAAAGGAATTTACGGTAAGTAAACAAAATTCCCTTCTTCCTCCCCAAATTTTGGGAGGAAAATGGGGGGTGCGTCTTATAAAGTGGTAGCGGGGGGGGGGGGGGGGTCCTGTCTGAGGCGATCGGGCGGCCGGGTGCCTGTGGCTGCATGCAAGCGGCCGGGTATCTGTACTTGCGTGCAGCGGCAGCCGGGTACCCGTGGCTGTGTGCGGGTGCTGTGTGGGGTCGGCAGCCGGGTACCTGTGCTTGCATGCGGTGGCAGCCGGGTACCCTTGGCTGTGTGCGGGCGGCAGCCGGGTGCTGTGTGCGAGCGGCAGTCGGGTGCCCGTGCGGGCGGCAGCCGGCTGCCGCCCTCACACAGGTACCCGGCTGCCGCCCTCACACAGTCACCCAGCTGCCGCCCGCACACAGCCATGGGTACCTGGCTGCCACCGCACGCAAGCACAGGTACCCGGCGGCTTGTACGCAGGGTGGGCGGGCAGCCTACTGGCTGCCACTCTGTGCATGCGGGGCGGGCGGCTGTGCAGCTTACCAGTTGTCCGCGGTCCCACTTTCAAATGATGGCGCCGGTGGAGCTCTTGGATGAGAGCTCCATCTGCGCACGCGCTGCTCCGGGAGTCAGCGCGTGCGCAGATGGAGCCCTTGGATGAGAGCTCCATCTGCGCATTGCGTCGCTCCGGGCGCCATTACTTGAATCGGGACCGCGGACACACTCCACCACTGAGCCGCCGCTCCCACCACTGAGCCGTCGCCGCCACCACTGAACTGGGACCGCGGACACACTCCACCACTGAACAGTCCCTGCCGCTGCCACCACTGAGCAGTTGCCGCCGCTCCCACCACTGAGCCGTCGCCGCCACTCCCACCACTGAGCCGTTGCCGCCGCTGCCACCACTGAACCGGGACCGCGGACACACTCCACCACTGAGCAGTCCCTGCCGCTGCCACCACTGAGCAGTTGCCGCCGCTCCCACCACTGAGCCGTCGCCGCCGCTCCCACCACTGAGCCGTCGCCGCCACTCCCACCACTGAGCCGTCGCCGCCGCTGCAACCACTGAACCGGGACCGCGGACACACTCCACCACTGAGCAGTCCCTACCACCACTGAGCAGTTGCCGCCGCCGCTGCCACCACTGAACCGGGACCGCGGACACACTCCACCACTGAGCAGTCCCTACCACCACTGAGCAGTTGCCGCCGCCGCTGCCACCACTGAACCGGGACCGCGGACACTCACTGCACCGGCCTGCTGCACGGCTCACCCGCCACGGCTGCTGCCGCCACCACGGATCCTGCCACCGCGGACGCCACCGCGCCTGCAGCCACGGACGCCACGGCACCTGCAACCACAGACCCCGCTGCCACTGACCTGCCGCGCCTGCCAGCACAACCTGTGCCTCCTGTGACCCCGCTTCACCACCACTGCTGCCCCCCTCCGGTAAGAGAACACCGGAGTATAAGACGGACCCCATTTTTCTTTTTTCTTTGTCGCTCCTTATTGGGAGACCCAGACAATTGGGTGTATAGCTATGCCTCCGGAGGCCACACAAAGTATTACACTAAAAGTGTAAAGCCCCTCCCCTTCAGCCTATACACCCCCCGTGCTGCCACGGGCTCATCAGTTTTTATGCTTTGTGCGAAGGAGGTCAGACATGCACGCATAGCTCCACAGCTTAGTCAGCAGCAGCTGCTGACTATGTCGGATGGAAGAAAAGAGGGCCCATAACAGGGCCCCCAGCATGCTCCCTTCTCACCCCACTCTTGTCGGCGGTGTTGTTAAGGTTGAGGTATCCATTGCGGGTACGGAGGCTGGAGCCCACATGCTGCTTTCCTTCCCCATCCCTCAATTAGGGCTCTGGGTGAAGTGGGATCCTTTCGGTCTCCAGGCACAGGAGACCGTGCTCCATCCACAGCTCCTGAGGACCATGCTGGATAGGAGCCGAGTATCGTTCAGGGACATGGCCCTGCTACTTTGAGGTACTCTGTGTCCCCGTGGGGACCGCGCACAGCAACACTCCAGCATTGCTGGGTGTGCTAGTGCACCGGGGACAGCAGCGCTGACTGCGTTTGTGCCATTACACACTTCAGCGTCGCTGAGTGTGTTCGTGTAGGGGGACTGCCGCGCTGACCGCCGCTGCCATGGTTATCACTGCGGCGCGGCTGGGACTGTTAGTGCGCCGGGGACTTCCGCGCCGACCGCGCTTATACGGCGGCCGCGCTTATAACTCGAGTCCCCGGCTTTTGCGGCCTAGTCTCGTTTTCTTCCCGCCCCCAGCCCTGCCAGTCAGGGGAAGGGCGGGACGCTGTACAGGACGGCAGCACTGAGGGCTGGAGCATGCTTTGCATACTCCACCCCCCTCACTCTGCACAGTGGGGCACCAGTTCCCGCACTTTTCTGGGTCACGCCCACGGCTCCCTCCTCTCCTCAGGACGCCGGCAGCCATTCCTCTCAGCTCTGCTAACGCTGGAGAGGAGAGACAAGCTCAGGGAGACCCAGGCAGGATTTCTGGTGCCCACACAACCGCTTTGCACAGGTGGTAAGCAGCACCTGTGGTGCTGGCCCCACTAGTGCAGAAGTGTACTTATAGATTATATGATTATAGACTATACTTTACACTGTATGGTGCACTGTTGATTTTTGTCTATATACCCTCCTGTATTGCTCAGAGGAGACAACAGCATGTCGTCCACAAATGGCAAGGGTGCCAAAGCACAGACTTACTATGCTGCCTGTGCAGCATGTACGGCTATACTGCCGGCAGGTTCCACTGACCCTCATTGTGTGCAATGCTCGGCCCCTGTGGCACTTTCTCAGCCGGAGCCTCTGCTAAGGGTGGCCCAGGGAGAACCACCTGTTAACACTGTCCAGGTGACAGGGACGGAGTTTGCAGTTTTTACTGAAAGACTTTCTGACACTATGGCTAAGATATTAGAAGCCTTGCAGTCCAGGCCGGCATCTCAAGCCATGGGCACTGTGGAATCACTGCACCATGGTCCCCCTCAGTTGGAACAGCAATGTCCTCCCGGGGTGTCTCATGGATCCCAGGGTGAGGTCTCTGACACGGACCGCAGCCCCAGACCGATTAAGCGAGCTCGCTATGATATCCCCTCGACATCATCACAATGTTCAGGGTCTCAGCGAGAGGACTCTCTGTATGATGAAGCGGAGGTAGCTGATCAGGATTCTGATCCTGAAGCCGCTCTCAACCTTGATACTCCTGATGGGGACGCCATAGTGAATGATCTTATTGCGTCCATCAATGAAATGTTGGATATTTCTCCCTCAGCTCCTCCAGTGGAGGAGTCAGCCTCTCAGCAGGAGAAATTCCGTTTCAGGTTTCCCAAGCGTACAAAGAGTATGTTTCTGGACCACTCTGACTTCAGAGAGGCAGTCCAGAAACACCGAGCTTGTCCAGATAAGCGTTTTTCCAAGCGCCTTAAGGATACACGTTACCCTTTCCCCCCTGATGTGGTCAAGGGCTGGACTCAGTGTCCCAAGGTGGATCCTCCAATCTCCAGGCTTGCGGCTAGATCCATAGTTGCAGTGGAAGATGGAGCTTCACTCAAGGATGCCACTGACAGACAGATGGAGCTCTGGTTGAAATCCATCTATGAAGCTATCGGCGCGTCTTTTGCTCCAGCATTCGCAGCCGTATGGGCACTCCAAGCTATCTCAGCTGGTCAGGCGCAAATTAACGCACTCACACGTACGTCTGCGCCGCAGGTGGCGTCCATAACCTCTCAAACGTCGGCATTTGCGTCCTACGCTATTAATGCTGTCCTGGACTCTGCGAGCCGTACGGCGGTTGCAGCCGACAATTCGGTGGCAATACGCAGGGCCTTGTGGCTGCGGGAATGGAAGGCAGATTCGGCTTCCAAAAAGTGCTTAACTGGATTGCCATTTTCTGGCGACCGTTTGTTTGGTGAGAGATTGGATGAAATCATCAAACAATCCAAGGGAAAGGAAACATCCTTACCCCAGGCCAAACCAAAAACACCCCAACAGAGGAGGGGACAGTCGAGGTTTCGGTCCTTTCGGGGTGCGGGCAGGTCCCAATTCTCCTCGTCCAAAAGGCCGCAGAAGGATCAGAGGAACTCCGACGCATGGCGGTCTAAATCACGCCCTAAAAAGACCGCCGGAGGTGCCGCTACTAAGGCGGCTTCCTCATGACTTACGGTCTCCTCACACCGCATCCTCGGTCGGTGGCAGGCTCTCCCGCTTTTGCGACACCTGGCTGCCACAAGTAAAAGACCGTTGGGTGAGAGACATTTTGTCTCACGGTTACAGGATAGAGTTCAGCTCTCGTCCTCCGACTCGATTCTTCAGAACATCTCCGCCTCCCGAGCGAGCCGAGGCTCTTCTGCAGGCGGTGGGCATTCTGAAGGCAGAAGGAGTGGTGGTCCCGGTTCCTCTTCAGCAACAGGGTCACGGTTTCTACTCCAACCTGTTTGTGGTTCCAAAGGAGGACGGGTCCTTCCGTCCTGTTTTGGACCTAAAACTGCTCAACAAACACGTAAGGACCAGGCGGTTCCGGATGGAATCCCTCCGCTCCGTCATCGCCTCAATGTCCCAAGGAGATTTCCTAGCATCGATCGATATCAAGGATGCTTATCTCCACGTACCAATTGCTCCAGAGCATCAGCGCTTCTTGCGCTTCGCCATAGGAGACGAACACCTTCAGTTCGCGGCACTGCCGTTCGGCCTGGCGACAGCCCCAAGGGTTTTCACCAAGGTCATGGCTACAGTAGTTGCGGTCCTCCACTCTCAGGGTCACTCAGTGATACCTTACTTAGACGATCTGCTGGTCAAGGCACCCTCTCAAGAGGCATGCCAACACAGCCTCAACGTTACTCTGGAGATTCTCCAGAGTTTCGGGTGGATCATCAATTTTCCAAAGTCAAATCTGACACCGGTCCAATCGCTGACATATCTTGGCATGGAGTTTCATACCCTCTCAGCGATAGTGATGCTTCCGCTGGACAAACAGCGTTCACTACAGACAGGGGTGCAATCTCTCCTTCAAGGTCGGTCACACCCCTTGAGGCGCCTCATGCACTTCCTGGGGAAGATGGTGGCAGCAATGGAAGCAGTCCCTTTCGCGCAGTTTCACCTGTGTCCACTTCAATGGGACATCCTACGCAAGTGGGACAGGATGCCGACGTCCCTAGACAGGAACGTCTCCCTCTCTCAGGCAACCAAAGCTTCCCTTCGGTGGTGGCTTCTTCCCACCTCATTATCGAAGGGGAAATCCTTCCTACCCCCATCCTGGGCGGTGGTCACGACGGACGCGAGTCTGTCAGGGTGGGGAGCAGTTTTTCTCCACCACAGGGCTCAGGGTACGTGGACTCAGCAAGAGTCCTCACTTCAGATCAATGTTCTGGAGATCAGGGCAGTGTATCTAGCCCTAAAAGCGTTCCAGCAGTGGCTGGAAGGCAAGCAGATCCGAATTCAGTCGGACAACTCCACAGCGGTGGCTTACATCAACCACCAAGGTGGGACACACAGTCGGCAAGCCTTCCAGGAAGTCCGGCGGATTCTGCTGTGGGTGGAAGCCACAGCATCCACCATATCCCAGTTCACATCCCGGGCGTAGAAAACTGGGAAGCAGACTTTCTCAGTAGCCAGGGCATGGATGCAGGGGAATGGTCCCTTCACCCGGACGTGTTTCAGGAGATCTGTTGCCGCTGGGGGATGCCGGACGTCGACCTAATGGCGTCACGGCACAACAACAAGGTCCCAACATTCATGGCTCGATCTCAAGATCACAGAGCTCTGGCGGCAGACGCCTTAGTTCAGGATTGGTCACAGTTTCGGCTTCCTTATGTGTTTCCTCCTCTGGCACTGTTGCCCAGAGTGTTACGCAAGATCTTGGCCGACTGCCGCCGCGTCATCCTCGTCGCTCCAGACTGGCCGAGGAGGTCGTGGTACCCGGATCTGTGGCATCTCACGGTCGGCCAACCGTGGGCACTGCCAGACCGACCAGATTTGCTGTCTCAAAGGCCGTTTTTCCACCCTCGTTTTGTCCTCATCCAGTTCACCAATGTGAAAAGGATTTGCACTTGTTAGATCTGGTGAGAGCACTCAGACTCTACATTTCTCGTACGGCGCCCCTGCGCCGCTCGGATGCACTCTTTGTCCTTGTCGCTGGCCAGCGTAAAGGGACACAAGCTTCCAAGTCAACCCTGGCTCGGTGGATCAAGGAACCAATTCTCGAAGCTTACCGTTCCTCGGGGCTTCCGGTTCCCTCAGGACTGAAGGCCCATTCTACCAGGGCCGTGGGAGCGTCCTGGGCCTTGCGACACCAGGCTACGGCTCAGCAGGTGTGTCAGGCAGCTACCTGGTCGAGCCTGCACACTTTCACGAAACACTATCAAGTGCATACCTATGCTTCGGCAGATGCCAGCCTAGGTAGGCGAGTCCTTCAGGCGGCAGTTGCCCACCTGTAGGACGGAGCCGTTACGGCTCTATTATGAGGTATTATTTACCCACCCAGGGACTGCTTTTGGACGTCCCAATTGTCTGGGTCTCCCAATAAGGAGCGACAAAGAAGAAGGGAATTTTGTTTACTTACCGTAAATTCCTTTTCTTCTAGCTCCAATTGGGAGACCCAGCACCCACCCCTGTTTTTGTATACACATGTTGTTCATGTTAAATGGTTTCAGTTCTCCGATATTCCTTCGGATTGAATTTACTTTAAACCAGTTTATAATTTTTTCCTCCTTCGGGCTTTTGCACCAAAACTGATGAGCCCGTGGCAGCACGGGGGGTGTATAGGCTGAAGGGGAGGGGCTTTACACTTTTAGTGTAATACTTTGTGTGGCCTCCGGAGGCATAGCTATACACCCAATTGTCTGGGTCTCCCAATTGGAGCTAGAAGAAAAGGAATTTACGGTAAGTAAACAAAATTCCCTTCTTTTACCTTTTTTTATGTCTAAGTCTGGGGTGCGTCTTTATATTCCGGTGCGTCTTATAAAGCGAAAAATACGGTATATATATATATATATATATATATATATATATATATATATATATATATATATATATATATATATATATATATATATATATATATATATGTACAGACCAAGTGTTTGGACACACCTTCTCATTCAACGAGTTTTCTTTATTTTTCTGAATTAAAGGCATCAAAACTATGAATTAACACATGTGGAATGAAATACTTAACAAAAAAGTGTGAAACAACTGAAAATATGTCTTATATTCTAGGTTCTCCTTTTACTTTGATTACTGCTTTGCGCACTCTTGGCATTCTCTTGATGAGCTTCACTCTTTGAATGAGAAGGTGTGTCCAAACTTTTGGTCTGTACTGTATAATTACTATATAGATACCGTATTTTTCGGACTATAAGACGCACTCCCCCCCCCATAATGTTGGGGGAAAGTTGGGGGTGCGTCTTATGGTCTGAATGTTGGGCTGCGGGGAATGAGGATGCTGGGGTGGCGCGGGTCATCAAGGGCATGAACAGGCTGTAGCAGCCTGCCGTGACCACGTGGGCCCGCTCATCACATATGCACGCCCATCCTCCTGCTCATCATCCCTCAGCGCTGAAGCCAGCACTGACTGATGGGCGGGGGGTGCGCGCATAATTAACAGCCGGCCGTGATCACCTCTGGCAACTACAGCCTGGAGTGAGCATGTGCAGCTGTATTCACTGCCCCCCGCGCATCATTATAAGCGCGGGGGGCAGTGAATAAGTATGGCACACTCACCGACCACTTCCCTGCAGCACCGCGATGTCCTCCAGTCTGCCGGTCAGCTGATCTGTGTAGAGAGCGGTGAGCACAGCGATGACGTCATCGCTGTGCGCGCCGCTAGTCTCCACGCAAGTCAGCTGACTGGCAGACAGGAAGACATTGCGATGCTGCAGGGAAGTGACCGGTGACTGCTCCACACAGATCAGCGGCGCTGCCTCCGCCACAGACAGGGGGAGGAGCGATGCTGCATGGAGCGAAGAAAGGAGAGTATAAACGTTTATTGTTTTTTGTGTAATACAGGATACTTGCCGTATAACAAATATGAAGGTTTATAGCAGCATGGGGCCATATAGCAGGATGGCAGTATATAGCAGGATGGATGAGGGTATATAGCAGCATGGGGCTATATAGCATAATGAGGGGGGTATATAGCGGCATGGGGCCACATAGCAGCATGGGGTACTTTTAGTGGAGAATTTGGGGACATTACCCCCATAATAGTGTCAGCAGCAGATCCTCGCCCCAGAACAATGTGTCATGACCACATTTTTTGCTTAAAATTATATTTTCCTCCTCTAAAATCAGGGTGCGTCTTATGGTCCGGTGTGTCTTATAGTCCGAAAAATACGCTTCTGTCTGTCTCCCGCACATGTTGGCCCGCTCCGGGCCCGCCCACGTTGGGCACCTATACACTTCCCCTCCCCCTCCCCCCCCCCCCCCCTTCCCAGAACTACTCCTCCTATTAGACTCCTCTCCCCCAGGACTACTCCTCCTATTAGACTCCTCTCTGAGGGGTGCGCAGCATGGGGGATGAAGCACGATAGGGGTGTGCAGCATGGGGGATGGAGCACAATGGGAGTGCGCAGCATGGGGGTATGAAGCACGATAGGGGTGCGCAGCATGGGGGTATGAAGCACGATGGGGGTGCGCAGCATGGGGGTATGAAGCACGATGGGGGTGTGCAGCATGGGGGATGGAGCACGATGGGGGTGTGCAGCATGGGGGATGGAGCACGATGGGGGTGTGCAGCATGGGGGTATGAAGCACGATGGTGTGCAGCATGGGGGTATGAAGCACGATGGTGTGCAGCATGGGGGTATGAAGCACGATGGTGTGCAGCATGGGGGTATGAAACACGATGGTGTGCAGCATGGGAGGGATGAAGCACGATGGTGTGCAGCATGGGGGGATGAAGCACGATGGGTGCGTAGCATGGGGGATGGAGCATGATGGGGGGTGCGCAGCATGGGGGATGCAGCACGATGGGGGGGGTGCGCAGCATGGGGATGCAGCACGATGGGGGCTGTGCAGCATGGGGGATGCAGCACGATGGGGGTGCACACCTCCCCCCAAAACACACACACCGCCAAACACGCACCGTACAACACACCACACACACACTGGGAACCACAAACACCGCCCTACAGACACCCACACACAACAGCCACCACACAAACACCACGGCACACACAAATATACGCACACACTGCGCAACACACACACTGCACAAAACATATCTCCCCCACAACGCACACAGGCACCCCACACACACACACAAAAATTGCGCAACACACACAATGCTGCAGACACACAGCGCTCCACACACAACACACACACACCGCTCTCCTACACCCCCACACCCAGACAACACCCAGAACAGGCATCTAATTAATATACATATATATATATATATATATATATATATATATATATATATATATATATATATATATATATAATTTATTTATATATATATTTATATATATATTTATATTTATATATATATATATATTTATATTTATATATATATATATATATATATATATATATATATATATATATATAATTTATCTCACCTTCATCTTCTTCCAGCAGAACATGCTATTAAGTAGTTAACGCTAATGGTAGCGATCGCTGACTGAAGATTGTTTGCCATGACAGTGTCACACTAGGGACGAGAGGCTATACCAGCCGTATAGGACAACACAAAGGAAGGGTAGAGGAATGCCTTATAGCTAGGGGAAGGGGGAAGTGGTGACCCCTGACAACATCCTGCAGCTTGCCCTCGCTGCCCTCACCAACCCTATACAGACTCCGCATCTGTCGGCGAGCTGGTACATGGGGGCCCTTTCTTACCTTGGCAAAATGGGCCTTAGTAAGGATGGCGGGTATGAGCGCTAGTCAACACCACTAACACTAAAGGAAGACACAAGGAAACCTTACAGGGGAAACATGCTATCACCTGAGCCCAGGGAGATAGCAAAAGTCATCACTTATCTGCAGAGCAGCAACTGCAGAAGTCTCTGGAGCAACAGGAGACGACCACTGCAGACCACAACAAGGAGCAAAATATAAACCGTACCCAAACCACCCCAGGGTGAGGTTAATAAAGGAAGTCAGAGGATAGCAACTGGGAGGAAGGACTTGCAGGTCCCCAGGGTCCTGGTGTCCACTGGACTGTCATATAACACGTGCCGCAAACTGTGGTCTTCTAGCACTCGCTGCCACTGGATTGTCAGCCGGCCGTGGTACCACCGTGACACATCCGTGACAGCCAGCCACCAAGGTGTTTCTGTGCAGACCGGCCCGTCCCTGGCGTCCACAGGAGAACGGGAATTTTACTTTATACTGCAATACTGTTGTATCGCTGCTTAAAGAATAAGTGATCACTGGATCAAGTTACAGTAGAATTTTTGTTCAAATCAAGATTTATTGAAGAAAATGTCAATACAAAACATTCAAAGACATTCTGTAAGTGATTACATATGACTATTAAAGAGATCCAAGAAAAAGGAAACCGAGAATGACCTATCTAGTAGATAAAACCTTACATGGATCTCAGTATAGGAGTAAAAACAGTGATATTGATCTATTTTCAAATTAAAGTCTTATCGAAGAGCTAGTAGGAATAGCGAAAAGAATAGAATAGAAACCGTGAGCGAGAAAAGGGAAAAAGAGAACAGCCCTGCATTAGAGGTTCAAGCCTCACTTCTCTCGGTCATCCCATACTAGACATGGTTCACTAACTTGAAATCCACAGTCCAAATTCCACAGATTCTCTGTACATAATCCAGGGGGTCCACACCTTCAGCACCTTTCCGAAGTGTCTGTTGCCTGTCCTATAAGTTCCTCCATCCTAAAAATCTCATTGCATTCTGAAACCAGATCAGATTTAGAAGGTGTCACTACCTGTTTCCACCATCTGGGGATCAGCCTCCTGGCGGCTGCCAGAAAATGCCTAAGGATGCTCTTCTTGTATTTAGCAATGACAAAAGGGCAAGCTCAGGGGTAGGCCGAATCCCCATTCCAGAAACTTTGTTAAATAGAACGAATACGTCTCTCCAGAATGCCCTAATAGAGGGGCATTGCCACCAGATAAGTATGTACGAGCCTCTTTCTCTCAGACATCTCAAACAGGTGTCCGATGAACCAGGGAACATAGCTTTCTTCGGCGCTCTATTGGGAGACCCAGACGATTGGGTGTATAGCTACTGCCTCCGGAGGCCACACAAAGCATTACACTAAAAAGTGTAAGGCCCCTCCCCTTCTGGCTATACACCCCCCGTGGGATCACGGGCTGCTCAGTTTTCAAGCTTTGTGCGAAGGAGGCACACATCCATGCATAAGCTCCACTGTTTAGTCAGCAGTAGCTGCTGACTATATCGGATGGAAGAAAAGAGGGCCCATACTAGGGCCCCCAGCATGCTCCCTTCTCACCCCACTTGCGGTTTGTAAGGTTGAGGTACCTATTGCTGGTACGGAGGCTGGAGCCCACATGCTGTTTTCCTTCCCCATCCCCCTGAGGGGCTCTGAGGAAGTGGGATCTTTCCGGCCACCAAGCCCTGAGGCCGGGCTCCATCCACAGACCCATAGAACCTGCTGGATGTGGAGCGGGAGTGCCGTTCAGGGACAAGGCCCTGCAACTTTCAGGTACTCTGTGTCCCCGTATGGCAGGCCACGCACACTCCAGGCTTGCTGGGTGTGCTAGTGCGCCGGGGACTGTAGCGCTGTGCGCTGGGCTTATAGTCCCTGCAGATTACTGGGGGACTTTACGTGTGGGGACCGCCGCGCCGACCGCCCCTGGAGCGGCGGCGCAGCTGCGACTTGTAGTGCGCCGGGGACGCGCCGACCGCGCTTTTACGGCGGCGGCGCTTCTAACTTTAGTCCCCGGCTTTTGCGGCCTAGCGCCGCTTCGTTCCCGCCCCCACCCTGTCACTCAGGGAAAGGGAGAGACGCTGTTCTATAGCAGCGCCGAGGGCTGGAGCCTTATTTGCATTCTCCAGCCCCCTTCACTAGACACAGTGGGCGCCGGGTTCCCGCTCTTGTCTCGGGCACGCCCTCGGCCCGCCCCTCTCCTCTGGACGCCGGCAGCCATTCCGGCACGCAGAGCGGGAAAACGGAGACAAGCGCTGAGCTACCAGCACAGGATTCCGGCGCCACACACCCGCTTTTGTGCGGGCGGTAAGCGGCAACTAAAGTGCTGACCCACTAATGCCGAAGTGTCCTGTTGTACTTTTGTACGGTCGCTATTCAGGATGCAGACCTAGAAACAGCAGCAAAAGATCAGGGGTGCTAAAGCACAGACTCTATATGCTGCTTGTCTTGCATGTGCTGCAGTGTCATGTGTCCTTTATGCTTGTATGCTTTACATTGCACTGTAAGGGCTATTCTTGGCTGTCTACCCGCCTAGATGGCTAGACAGCGGCAGCAAACAGCAATGGTGCTAAGGCACAAGCTTTCAATGCTGCTTGGATTGCATGTACTGCAGAGTTTATTTTCATGCTTGTACATTCACTGCATGTCGCTATTCTTGGCTAATGCTCCTTGATGACTAGACAACAGCAGCAGAAAAGCAAGGGTGCTAAGGCACAAGCTTTCAATGCTGCTTGGATTGCATGTGCTGCAGTGGTTATTTTCATGCTTGTATGCTATACATTCACTGTATGTCGCTTTTCTTGGCTAATGCTCCTGAATAACTAGACAACGGCAGCAGAAAAGCAAAGGTGCCAAGGCACAGGCTTTCTATGCTCCTGGTACTGCATGTGCTGAAGTGTTTATTGTACTTCATGCTTGTATGCTATACATTGCACTGTACGGTCGCTATTCTTGGCTAACGCTCCTAGATGGCTAGACAGCAACAGCAAAAAAAAAAAAAAAGCATGGGTGCCAAGGCACAGGCTTTCTATGCTGCTTGTACTGCATGCGATACTGTTCCAGGACCCCCAGTGTGTGCAATTACTCAACGGGGTCTCTGCTACAGGTGGCCAAAAGAACCACCTGTGATCCCTGTCCAGGGACAGGGACGGAGTTGCAGTTTCCGCTGATATATTGTCTGTGACTATGACTAACATCTTACAGACTTTGCAGTCCAGACAGACCTTGGGCAATGTTGATTCAATGCCCCTGGCCACCCTGATTTCGAAACAAATCATGGCTCCAGGAGGGTCCCATGCATCCCAGGGTGCAGGCTCTGACACGAACGACAGTCCCAGACGGCCTAAGCGAGCTCCCTAAGAACGGCCCTCGACTTCATCACAGTACTCTCTGTATGATGATGCAGACGTAGCTGTTCAGGACTCTGATCCTGAGACCGCTCTCAATCCGGATACACCGGATGGTGACGCTATAGTGAATAATCTTATAGCGTCCATCAATGGAAGGTTGGGTATTTCTCCCTCAACTCCTCCAGTGGAGGGGTCAGCTTCACAGCAGAAGAAATCCCTATTTCGGTATCTCAAGCGTATATTGAGTACTTTTCTGGTCACTCTGACTCCAGAGAAGCAGTCCAGGAACACCACGCTTATCCCGATAAGCGTTTCTCCAACCGTATTGAGGATACGCGTTGTCTCTTCCCCCCTGACGTGCTCAAGCGCTCCAAGGGTGGATCCCCCAATCTCCAGGCTTGCGGCTAGATCTATAGTTGCAGTGGAAGATGGGACTTCACTTAAAGATGCCATTGACAGACAGATAGCCCTCTGGTTGCAATCTGTCTATGAAGCTATCGGCGGGTCGGTTGCCCCGGCATTCGCAGCCATAGAGGCACTCCAAGCTATTTCAGCTAGTATTGCGCAGAGGGACGCGGTCACATGTACATCTTGGCCGCAGTAGCGTCCTTCACCTCGCAATGTCGGCATTGCGACTCAAGCTGTTTATGCTGTCCTGGACTCTACGAGCCGTACGTCAGTGGCGTCCGCCAACTCCGTGTTGTTACGCTCCTCGTGTTAAGGGATTGGAGCAGATGCTGCTTCCACAAAAGTGCTTAACCAGATTGCCTTTATCTGGTGACAGACTGTTTTCGTGAGCGGTTGGATTAAATCATTCAACTGTCCAAGGGTACGGATTCTTCCTTACCCCAGCTATCAAACAAGACCCATCAGGAGAAGGGACAGTCGAGGTTTCGGTCCTTCCCAGGCTCGGGCACGTCCCAATTGCCCTCGTCCAACAGGACTCAAAAGGCTCAGAGGGGCGCAGGTTCCTGGCGGGCTCAATCACGCCCGGAGAAGGCAGCCGGAGGAACCGCTACCAAGGCGGTTTCCTCATGACTTTCAGCCCTCTCTCTCCGCGTCCGCGGTCGGTGGCAGACTCCCCCGCTTTAGCGACATTTAACTGCCACGGGTCAATGGCCGGGGGGTGAGAGACAGTTTGTCGCAAAAACTTCCTCACCGGCCGAGCCGAGGCTCTTCTGCAGGCAGTAGGAGTCGTAATCCCGGTTCCTCCTCAGGAACAAGAGACACTTTTTACTCCGATCTGGTCGGGGTGACAAAATAGGACGACTCCTTCCGTTCCGTTCTGGACCTTAAACTGCTCAACAAGCCAGGCGGTTCCGGATGGAATCCCTCCGCTCCGTCATTGCCTCAATGTCTCAAGGAGATTTCCTAGCATCAATAGACATCAGGATGCTTATCTCCACGTGCCGATTGCTCCAGAGCACCGGCGTTTGCTACGATTCGTTATTGAAGACGAGCATCTTCGGTTCGTAGCCCTACCCTTCGGTCTGGCGACAGCCCCACGGGTTTTCACCAAGTTCATGGCAGCAGTGGGACCACTCCCGCACTCTCAGGGTCACCCTGTGATCCCTTACTTAGACCATCTACTTGTCAAGGCACTCTTTTAAGAGGCATGCCAACACAGCCTGAACATGGCGCTGGAGACTTCCCAGAGTTTCGGGTGGGTCCTCAACTTTTCAAAGTTAAACCCAATCGCTGGCATATCTTAGCTTGGGGTTTCACACTCTCTCAGCGATGGTGAAGCTTCCACTGGACAAACAGCGGTCACTACAGACGGGGGTGCAGTCTCTCCTTCAAGGAGACACCTCATCCAGAGGCAGTCCCTTTCACGCAGTTTCATCTGCGTCCACTTCAATAGAACATTCTTCGCTAATGGGAGGGGAAGTCGATGTCCCTACACAGGAACGTCCCCCTTTCTCAGACGATCAAGGACTCTCTTCAGAGGAGTCCACTCTTCAGATCAATTGTCTGGAGCTCTGGGCAGTGTATATTGCCCTGCAAGACTTCCTGCAGTGGCTGGAAGGCAAACAGATCCGAATTCAGTCGGACAATCCACAGCGGTGGCATACATCAACCACCAAGGCGGACTACGCAGTCGGCGAGCCTCCCAGGAAGTCCGCCGGATTCTGCTAGGGGTGGAAGACAGAGCATACACCATATCCGCAGTTCACATCCCGGGCATAGAAAACTGGGAAGCAGACTTCCTCAGTCACCAGGGCGTGGACGCAGGAGAATGGTCTCTGCACCCGGACGGGTTTCACGAATCGGCACAACAGCAAGGTCCCGGTTTTCATGACGATCAAAGAGCTCTGGCGACAGGCATCTCACGGTCGGTCAACCGTGGGCACTACCAGACCGGCCAGACTTACTGTCCCAAGGGCCGTTTTTCCATCTGAATTCTACGGCCCTGAACCTACTGTGTGGCCATTGCGTCCTAGATCCTAGTGTCCTCAGGATTATCCCAAGGGGTCGTTGCCACCATGAGACAGGCTATGAAGCCCACGTCTGCTAAGATCTACCACGGAAGTGGAAGATTTTCTTTTACTGGTGCTCTGTACAAGGAGTGTCCCCCTGGCCATTGGCATTGCCTACTTTTCTTTCCTTCCTGCAATCTGGGTTGGAAAAGGGCTTGTCGCTCGGCTCCCTTAAAGGGCAAGTCTCGGCGCTATTGGTGTTTTTTCAGAAGCGTCTAGCACGACGTCCGCAGGTACGCACGTTCCTGCAGGGGGTTTGTCATATCGTCCCCCCGTACGAGCGGCCGTTAGATCCATGGGATCTGAACAGGGTACTAGTTGCTCTCCAGAAGCCGCCTTTCGAGTCTCTGACGGATGTTTCACTCTCTCGACTATCACGGAAAGTGGCCTTTCTGGTAGCGATCACGTCTCTTCGGAGAGTGTCTGAGCTAGCAGCGCTGTCATCCAAGGCTCCCTTCCTGGTGGTCCACCAGGACAAGGTAGTGCTGCGCCCCATTCAGGAGTTTCTCCCTAAGGTAGTATCCTCGTTTCATATTAATCAGGATATCTCCTTACCTTCCTTTTGTCCTCATCCGGTTCACCGGTATGAAAAGGATTTACATTTGTTAGATCTGGTGAGAGCACTCAGAATCTACATTTCCCGCACGGCGCCCCTGCGCCGCTCTGATGCACTCTTTGTCCTTGTCGCTGGCCAGCGCAAGGGGTCGCAGGCTTCTAAAGCCACCCTGGCTCGATGGATCAAAGAACCAATTCTGGAAGCCTACCGTTCTGCGGGGCTTCCGGTTCCTTCAGGGCTGAAGGCCCATTCAACCAGAGCCGTGGGTGCGTCCTGGGCATTACGACACCAGGCTTCGGCTCAACAAGTGTGCCAGGCAGCTACCTGGTCGAGTTTGCACACTTTCACCAAACATTATCAGGTGCATACCTATGCTTCGGCGGACGCCAGCCTAGGTAGAAGAGTCCTGCAGGCGGCAGTGGCCTCCTCGTAGAGGAGGGCTGTCTTGCAGCTCTAACTTGAGGTATTTTGTTACCCACCCAGGGACTGCTTTTGGACGTCCCAATCGTCTGGGTCTCCCAATAGAGCGCCGAAGAAGAAGGGAATTTTGTTACTTACCGTAAATTCCTTTTCTTCTAGCTCTTATTGGGAGACCCAGCACCCGCCCTGTTGTCCTTCGGGATTTTTGGTTTGTTTGCGGGTACACATGTTGTTCATGTTGAACGGTTTTCAGTTCTCCGATGTTACTCGGAGTGAATTTGTTTAAACCAGTTATTGGCTTTCCTCCTTCTTGCTTTAGCACTAAAACTGAGCAGCCCGTGATCCCACGGGGGGTGTATAGCCAGAAGGGGAGGGGCCTTACACTTTTTAGTGTAATGCTTTGTGTGGCCTCCGGAGGCAGTAGCTATACACCCAATCGTCTGGGTCTCCCAATAAGAGCTAGAAGAAAAGGAATTTACGGTAAGTAACAAAATTCCCTTCTTAATTGTCGTCGGGCATCTATACCACCGTATCAAGATCTTGTAGCTTCTCTCCTGCGTCAGAGCACACATAGAAGAGTGCTTAGTGAACAGTAGAATCTTAGCACGGGCACCCTCAGAAAGGCGTCTCCCCAGATCCTCCTTCCATTTGGTGAAGCAAAGAAGTTGTGAACCTCTAGTAGTCACAGTGTCCAGAAACCGGTTGTACAGCAATGAGACCGGATGGGCAGGAGGGTACCTATCCGAGTAAAGCTGTTCAAAAGCAGTAGGAGGTCTAAAAATATTGTCGCTGGGGGTTAAAGACCTAATATAGCTTTCTTTGTCGCTCCATTGGGAGACCCAGACAATTGGGTGTATAGCTTCTGCCTCCGGAGGCCACACAAAGTATTACACTTAAAAGTGTAAAGCCCCTCCCCTTCTGCCTATACACCCCCCCCGTGCATCACGGGCTTCTCAGTTTTTATGCTTTGTGCGAAGGAGGCACACATCCACGCATAGCTCCACATCTTAGTCAGCAGCTGCTGACTATGTCGGATGGAAGAAAAGAGGGCCCATAACAGGGCCCCCAGCATGCTCCCTTCTCACCCCACTCTTGTCGGCGGTGTTGTTAAGGTTGAGGTACCCATTGCGGGTACAGAGGCTGGAGCCCACATGCTGTTTTCCTTCCCCATCCCTTAATGGGCTCTGGGTGAAGTGGGATCCTAATCGGTCTCCAGGCACATGAGACCGTGCTCCCTCCGCAGCCCCTGGGGAATCTGCTGACAGGAGCCGAGTATCGACAGGGACAAGGCCCTGCTACTGTGAGGTACTCTGTGTCCCCGTGGGGACCGCGCATAGAGCGCTGATGCCACACACACTGCAGCACTGCTGGGTGTGTTAGTGCGCCGGGGACTACCGCGCAGGCCGCGCTGTGAGGTACTCTGTGTCCCCGTGGGAACCGCGCATGGAGCGCTGGTGGCCATATACACTGCAGCACCGCTGGGTGTGTTTGTGCGCCGGGGACTACCGCGCCGGCCGCGCTTATATGCCGGCCGCGCTTATAACTTTAGTCCCCGGCTTTTGCGGCCTAGTATCGCATATTCCCGCCCCCAGGCCTGTCAGTCAGGGGAAGGGAGGGACGCTGCACAGGACGTTAGTGCTGAGGGTTGGAGCATACTTTGTATCCTCCTCCCCCCTCATACAGCACACTGGGGCTCCAGATTCCCGCACTTTCTAGGGCACGCCCACGGCCCCCTCCTCCCTACAGAACGCCGGCAGCCATTCCTGTCAGCACTTCTAACGCTGGAGAGGAGAGACAACAGGCTCTGGGAGGCCCATGCAGGGATTCTGGTGATCACACAACCGCTTTGAGCGGTCGGTAAGCAGCACCTGAGGTGCTGGCCCCACGGAGTGCAGAAGTGTACATATATATATATATGCTTATATGCTATACATTTACACTGTACTGTCGCACTGTTGATTTTTGGCTATATACCCTCCTGGATTGTACTCAGAGGAGACAACAGCATGTCGTCTGCAAATAGCAAGGGTGCCAAAGCACAGGCTTACTTTGCAACCTGTACCTCATGTGCGGCTATACTACCGGCAGGTTCCACGGACCCTCATTGTGTGCAATGCTCGGCCCCTTTGGCACTTACTCAGCCGGAGCCTCTGCTACTGGTGGCCCAGGTGGAACCACCTGCTACCACTGTCCAGGTGACAGGGACGGAGTTTGCAGTGTTTGCTGACAAACTGTCTGAGACTATGGATAAATGGTCTGCTAGGATACTAGAAGCCTTACAGTCCAGACCGGTGACTCAGGTCCCGGGCACTGTTCAATCATTGACCCCAGGCCCCCCTCAATTGGAGCTGCAGAGTGCTCCTGGGGTGACCCATGGGTCCCAGGGTGAGGTCTCTGACATGGACCGCAGTCCCAGGCCGCCTAAGCGGGGTCGCTGGGAAATTCCCTCGACTTCATCACACTGTTCAGGGTCTCAGCAGGAAGACTCTCTGGATGATGAAGAGGAGGTAGCAGATCAGGATTCTGATCCTGAGACCGCGCTTAACCTGGATACACCTGAAGGTGACGCCATAGTGAATGACCTTATAGCAACCATCAATCAGGTGTTGGATATTTCTCCACCAGCTCCTACAATTGAGGAGTCAGCTTCTCAGCAGGAGAAATTCCGTTTCAGGTCTCCCAAGCGTCCATTGAGTATGTTTCTGGATCACTCTGACTTCAGAGAGGCAGTCCAGAAACACCGAGCTTGTCCAGATAAGCGTTTTTCCAAGCGCCTTAAGGATACACGTTATCCCTTCCCCCCTGACGTTGTCAAGGGCTGGGCTCAGTGTCCTAAGGTGGATCCTCCTGTCTCCAGACTGGCGGCTAGATCCATAGTTGCAGTGGAAGATGGGGCTTCACTCAAAGATGCCACTGACAGACAGATGGAGCTCTGGTTGAAATCCATCTATGAAGCTATCGGCGCGTCTTTTGCTCCAGCATTCGCAGCCGTATGGGCACTCCAAGCTATCTCAGCTTGTCATGCGCAGATTAATGCAGTCACACGTACATCTGCTCCGCAAGTGGTGTCCTTAACCTCTCAGGCGTCGGCGTTTGCGTCCTACGCCATTAATGCGGTCCTGGACTCTACGAGCCGTTCAGCGGTAGCATCCGCCAATTCGGTGGCAGTCCGCAGGGCCATGTGGTTACGTGAATGGAAGGCAGACTCCGCTTCCAAAAAGTTCTTAACCGGTTTGCCATTTTCTGGCGACCGCCTGTTTGGTGAACGATTGGATGAAATCATTAAACAATCCAAGGGAATGGACTCTTCCTTACCCCAGTCCAAACCAAACAGACCTCAACCACGGAAGGTACAATCGAGGTTTCGGTCCTTTCGGCCCGCGGGAAGGTCTCAGTTCTCCTCGTCCAAAAGGCCTCAAAAGGATCAGAGGAACTCCGATGCATGGCGGTCTAAGTCATGTCCTAAAAAGACCGCCAGAGAAACCGCTCCCAAGGCGGCCTCCTCATGACTTTCGGCCTCCTCACACCGCATCCTCGGTCGGTGGCAGGCTTTCCCGCTTTTGCGACGCCTGGCTGCCACAGGTAAAAGACCGATGGGTGAGAGACATTCTATCCCACGGTTACAGGATAGAGCTCAGCTCTCGTCCTCCGACTCGTTTTTTCAGAACATCCCCGCCCCCCGAGAGAGCCGATGCTCTTCTTCAGGCGGTGTGCACTCTGAAGGCGGAAGGGGTGGTGATCCCTGTGCCTCTTCAGCAACAGGGTCACGGTTTTTACTCCAACTTGTTCGTGGTACCGAAAAAGATCGGATCCTTCCGTCCTGTTCTGGACCTAAAACTGCTCAACAAACACGTAAAAACCAGGCGGTTCCGGATGGAATCGCTCCGCTCCGTCATCGCCTCAATGTCCCAAGGAGATTTCCTAGCATCAATCGACATCAAAGATGCTTATCTCCACGTACCAATTGCACCAGAGCATCAGCGCTTCCTGCGTTTCGCCATAGGAGACGAACATCTTCAGTTCGTGGCACTACCTTTCGGCCTGGCGACAGCCCCACGGGTCTTCACCAAGGTCATGGCAGCAGTGGTAGCAGTCCTACACTCTCAGGGACACTCGGTGATCCCTTACTTAGACGATCTGCTTGTCAAGGCACCCACTCAAGTGGCATGCCAACACAGCCTGAACATTGCTCTGGAGACTCTCCAGAGATTCGGGTGGATCATCAATTTTCCAAAGTCAAATCTGACACCGGCCCAATCTCTGACATATCTTGGCATGGAGTTTCATACTCTGCTAGCGATAGTGAAGCTTCCGCTGGACAAACAGCGTTCACGACAGACAGGGGTGCGATCTCTCCTTCAAGGCCAGTCACACCCTCTGAGGCGCCTCATGCACTTCCTAGGGAAGATGGTAGCAGCAATGGAGGCAGTTCCTTTTGCGCAGTTTCATCTGCGTCCTCTTCAATGGGACATTCTCCGAAAATGGGACAGGAAGTCGACGTCCCTCGACAGGAAAGTCTCCCTTTCACGGGCAGCCAAGGCTTCCCTGCAGTGGTGGCTTCTCCCCACTTCTCCGTCGGGGGGGAAATCCTTTCTTCCCCCATCATGGGCTGTGGTCACGACGGACGCGAGCCTGTCAGGGTGGGGAGCCGTTTTTCTCCACCACAGGGCTCAGGGAACCTGGACTCCGACAGAGTCCTCCGTTCAGATCAATGTTCTGGAGATAAGGGCAGTGTATCTTGCCCTAAAGGCGTTCCAGCCGTGGCTGGAAGGCCAGCAAATCCAAATTCAGTCGGACAACTCCACAGCGGTGGCATACATCAACCACCAAGGGGGAACACGCAGTCGGCAAGCCTTCCAGGAAGCCCGGCGGATTCTTATGTGGGTGGAAGCCATGGCCTCCACCATATCCGCAGTTCACATCCCGGGCGTAGAAAACTGGGAAGCAGACTTTCTCAGTCGCCAGGGCATGGACGCAGGGGAATGGTCCCTTCACCCGGACGTGTTTCAGGAGATCTGTTGCCGCTGGGGGATGCCGGACGTCGACCTAATGGCGTCACGGCACAACAACAAGGTCCCAACATTCATGGCACGGTCTCAAGATCACAGAGCTCTGGTGGCAGACACCTTAGTTCAGGATTGGTCGCAGTTTCAGCTCCCTTATGTGTTTCCTCCTCTGGCACTGTTGCCCAGAGTGTTACGCAAGATCAGGTCCGACTGTCGCCGCGCCATCCTCGTCGCTCCAGACTGGCCAAGGAGGTCGTGGTACCCAGATCTGTGGCATCTCACGGTGGGTCAACCGTGGCCACTACCAGACCGACCAGACTTGCTGTCTCAAGGGCCGTTTTTCCATCTGAATTCTGCGGCCCTCAACCTGACTGTGTGGCCATTGAGTCCTGGATCCTAGCGTCTTCAGGGTTATCTCAAGAGGTCATTGCCACTATGAGACAGGCTAGGAAACCAACGTCCGCCAAGATCTACACAGGACGTGGAGGATATTCCTATCTTGGTGCTCTGATCAGGGTTTTTCTCCCTGGCCATTTGCCTTGCCCACTTTTCTTTCCTTCCTTCAATCAGGATTGGAAAAAGGGTTGTCGCTCGGCTCTCTTAAGGGACAAGTCTCAGCGCTCTCTGTGTTTTTTCAGAAGCGCCTGGCCAGACTTCCACAGGTACGCACGTTCCTGCAGGGGGTTTGTCACATAGTCCCTCCTTACAAGCGGCCGTTAGAACCCTGGGATCTGAACAGGGTACTGATGGCTCTTCAGAAACCACCTTTCGAGCCAATGAAGGATATTTCTCTTTCATGCCTTTCACAGAAAGTGGTTTTCCTAGTAGCAGTCACATCACTTTGGAGAGTGTCTGAGCTAGCAGCGCTGTCATGCAAAGCCCCTTTCCTGGTGTTTCACCAGGACAAGGTGGTTCTGCGTCTGGTTCCGGAATTTCTCCCTAAGGTGGTATCCCCCTTTCATCTCAATCAGGATATCTCCTTACCCTCTTTTTGTCCTCATCCAGTTCACCAGTGTGAAAAGGATCTGCACTTGTTAGATCTGGTGAGAGCACTCAGACTCTACATTTCTCGTACGGCGCCCCTGCGCCGTTCGGATGCACTCTTTGTCCTTGTCGCTGGCCAGCGTAAAGGGTCACAGGCTTCGAAATCAACCCTGGCTCGGTGGATCAAGGAACCAATTCTCGAAGCTTATCGATCTTCTGGGCTTCCGGTTCCCTCTGGGCTGAAAGCCCATTCTACCAGAGCCGTGGGTGCGTCCTGGGCTTTGCGACACCAGGCTACGGCTCAGCAGGTGTGTCAGGCGGCTACCTGGTCGAGCCTGCACACTTTCACGAAACACTATCAGGTGCATACCTATGCTTCGGCGGATGCCAGCCTAGGTAGGCAAGTCCTTCAGGCGGCGGTTGCCCACCTGTAGGAAAAGGCCGTGGTACGGCTCTATTACGAGGTATTATTTTACCCACCCAGGGACTGCTTTTGGACGTCCCAATTGTCTGGGTCTCCCAATGGAGCGACAAAGAAGAAGGGAATTTTGTTTACTTACCGTAAATTCCTTTTCTTCTAGCTCCAATTGGGAGACCCAGCACCCGCCCCTGTTCCCTTCGGGCTGTTGTTCTTTGTGTACACATGTTGTTCATGTTGAATGGTTTCAGTTCTCCGAAATTCCTTCGGATTGAATTTACTTTAAACCAATTTATAACTTTTACTCCTTCTTGCTTTTGCACCAAAACTGAGGAGCCCGTGATGCACGGGGGGTGTATAGGCAGAAGGGGAGGGGCTTTACACTTTTAAGTGTAATACTTTGTGTGGCCTCCGGAGGCAGAAGCTAGACACCCAATTGTCTGGGTCTCCCAATTGGAGCTAGAAGAAAAGGAATTTACGGTAAGTAAACAAAATTCCCTTCTTTCACCTGCTCATATAAAAACCAAGTCCCCGGAGGAACCAGTGCTTCTGGGAAAAGAAATGATGGAGATCTAACCTCTGAGTTGTCTGTAGTCTTTGACCATGGGATGATCTTGTTTCTTCTTGTTAAATATGGATTGGCCAGACGCACCTGCTGGGAACCCCAGGTTTCCGCAAAGTGGAGTGAGCAGACCAGGGATAGTGGTTAGCTTAATCGCCTCCAAGTTTCTCCTGACCCACCTAGACAAATTCTGTACCAGAAACTATGTCTCTCGCATGGAATTAGGAATGCTTTCTGGCAACCAAATCTCAGCCAATGGGCCATTGTCTGTCTTGTCATACTCAATATTCACCCAACACTTATCTCCTCTGTTATGGAAGAGATCCAAAATACAGGTTCCCAAGGCCGCAAAACTGTAGAGCCGGAAGTCAGGTATCCTGCCCCTCCATTTAGTGTAGTTCTACGCAAAATCTCATAGGATGTGCAGGATCTTTTGTTGGCCCAGACGAATTTATTTATCAGAGTCTTAAGTCTGGAAAAGGAGGCCGGAAGGCAAATGGGAAGAGCCTGAAAAAAGTATAAAAGACGGGGCAAAAGGTCCATCTTGACCGCATTGATCCTGCCAAACCAGGAAAGGTACAGCTGCTTCCATTTTGATATATCCTCCTCAATAGAATGGATCGCCTTGTGGAAGTTCAGACGCGGAAGACTATCCAGGTTCTTAGATATTTTAATACCCAGATAGATAAGAGATTCCGAGGCCCATTTGTATGGTAATGAGCTACAGAGTTGCGACACCAATTGAGGCGGCATAGTTACATTAAGGATTTCAGATTTATGTGAATTCACCTTAAAATTGCTGAGGCGACCAAAGCCAGAAAACTCCGATATCAGGCTTGTTATGGTGGTGACCGGGGATGTAAAGGAGCAGGTCATCAGCAAAAAGAGCCAATTTATGCTCCACACCCCCAAGAGACAGACCTCTGATAGACTGGTTAGATCTGATCGCCTCAGCGAGGAACTCCATGGTCAACACATACAAGGGGCGATCCAAAAGTAATGATAATAGGTTATTTCTATTGCACACAGAAATTAAAATTAAATGTTTTCTTCTCTCTTGGGTACCCACTAGTCCAGGGAAAAAAAATCACTTAAATAGGCCACGATTCCCATGAGCTACATTCATTTGAATATGAACTGCCGAGGAGTGAACATCAAAATGGGAAAAAAAACGAGCTCAGAGCTGTCATCAAATACCTCTGCTTGAAAAAAAATGACTAACAAAGGCATACACAGCGACTTGATGGAAACATTGGGGGACTCTTCTCCTCCACATTCCACAGTTGCACGCTGGGCCAAGGAATTTAAGCTGGGAAGAACATCGACGGAAGATGAACATCGTGAAGGACGCCCATCCACGTCCCTCTGAAGAAAACGTGAAAAACGTTGAAGTTGTATTGGCAGATGAAAGAGTGACTATCAGGCATGTAGCTGAGGTCACAGGGATCTCATATGGCAGTATTCAAAGAATCCTTGCAAAATAATTGCATATGAGAAAGGTCTCCGCGCGTTGGGTGCCAAAAAATGTTATCCGACGAGCAAAAGAAGAAACGAGTCGACATTTAAATAGCAAATCTCGAAAAGTTCCAAGCAGACAAGGAGAATTTTTTTTGTCACGGTTTTTGACCATGGACGAGACCTGGATCCACCACTTTGATCCCGAAACTAAACAACAATCGATGACATGGAAACGAGCCGACGAACCGACGCTGAAGAAATTCAAAGTGTCAAGCTCAGCAGGGAAGGTTATGGCATCCGTTTTTTGGGACGAATTATTATGGTGGACTATTTGGAGAAGGGAGCCGCTATTAGGGGCTCCTACTACGCAGAACAAATAAGAAGATTGCGGGAGGCTATCAAGGAGAAAAGGCGCGGCAAACTGCGGGCAACGCGCCGGCTCACAAAGCTGCAGTTGCCATGGCAACCATTCAAGAAGCTGGCTTTGAACTGGTGGAACACATCCCCCCCCATTCGCCAGATCTAGCCCCCAGTGGCTTCTTTCTCTTTCCTCCGCCTCAAGGAACACCTCCGGGGCAAGAAATTTGACGACAATAGCGACATAACCGCTGTGGGGGATTTTTTGAGTCAAGATCAAGAATTTTTTTTTTCGAAGGGAATTCTAAGTTTAGAAAAGAGATGGACTAAATGTATAGACTTGTTAGGAGACTATGTAGAAAAATATTTTTTTTTAATATATTTATTGTGTTTATTATTGATTATCATTACTTTTGGATCGCCCCTCGTATAACAGTGGCGAGAGTGGACAACCCTGCCTCGTCCCATTACTAATGCAAAAAGTCCGAGACAAGGAACCATTTATTTTAATCTGTGCAGTTGGTGTGGCATATAATGCTGTGATTCTATTTAACATGTTCTCCTAAAGTAGAATTTTTATTTATTTTTAAGAAATATAAAAGTTAAAATCTGCCCCGTTAAAAATTAAGAAAGTGAAAAAAAATACACATTTAGTAACTTCACATCTATGAGTTCAAGCTCAAAATATAACAGTAACCCAATCACTAAATCACATAAACTCGTAACAAAAAAACCCTCCAGAACAACAGTTCTAAAAATCTGCACTAAAATAGTATCATAAAAATGTCAGCACCGAGTCCCCATTCAAAAAGCAATCGCTCACACCGCTGCATCATTAGAAAATGGTTTTGTTTTTTGTTTTTTTATCTTTAACGATCTTATCTATGTAGAGATGTGGGGAAAAAAAAGTTACGAGAAGAAAAGGGCGGAAAAAGCCAAACCCATCCAGTGGTTATAAACCTGTCACCATTCCTTCTGAAGCTTCTCAAATGGTTTTGATCCATTTTGTGTAATGTTTTTTGTTTTTCTCTTCACAGGCAATAGTCCTCTTGCATACCCCCAGCGCTGCCAAAGCCATGCACAGCTTCCTGACCCAGTATCCATGCAGCATTGGGGATACCGTGATCAAGTGCTCGCTCCCTTCCCAGACGGCACTGGCCAAGGTGCGTGTGTGTGCGTGTGTGTACGATGTAGCACACTTTCATGCACCTCCTCGAGATTTCTATTTATTTGTTTTATTTTCTTTACAGAACGAATATGTAACTTACATTGAAGAGGACAAACCAAGGTAAACATCCGACACGACCCAAAATGAGAACGCAGCCTATTGTGCTTCCTTTTTGGGGCATTGAATCTCATGGATATTGCTGATGCTTTTACCTAACCTGTTAACAAGAGTGGATTAACCCTCAATTAAAGTATTTTCTTTTATGTTTTAAATCTTGCAATTTTACACTGCAATTGGAACATCCACGGAATTCCAATAAATTGTGTGATCAGTTTGTTGGCCGGCCAGGGCAGAGCGGGCCCGGTTTGTTGGCCGGCTAGGGCAGAGCGGGCCCGGTTTGTTGGCCGGCTAGGGCAGAGCGGGCCCGGTTTGTTGGCCGGCCAGGGCAGAGCGGGCCCGGTTTGTTGGCCGGCCAGGGCAGAGCGGGCCCGGTTTGTTGGCCGGCCAGGGCAGAGCGGGCCCGGTTTGTTGGCCGGCCAGGGCAGAGCGGGCCCGGTTTGTTGGCCGGCCAGGGCAGAGCGGGCCCAGTTTGTTGGCCGGCCAGGGCAGAGCGGGCCCAGTTTGTTGGCCGGCCAGGGCAGAGCGGGCCCAGTTTGTTGGCCGGCCAGGGCAGAGCGGGCCCAGTTTGTTGGCCGGCCAGGGCAGAGCGGGCCCAGTTTGTTGGCCGGCCAGGGCAGAGCGGGCCCAGTTTGTTGGCCGGCCAGGGCAGAGCGGGCACAGTTTGTTGGCAGAGCGGGCCAGGTTTGTTGGCCGGCCAGGGCAGAGCGGGCCAGGTTTGTTGGCCGGCCAGGGCAGAGCGGGCCTGGTTTCAGAAGCTTTAGCCCCACTTTTTCACTGGTTTGGGTTCAGTGCCCAGGACCTGTACATACACAACACATGGGTAGAAACATTAGCACTGGTGCAAATATGTAGAAATTTCATTTTAAAGATAAAGCCAGTCTGCAGCTTTCCTTTTTTATCTAAGAAGAGTGAGCAGTCTCATTAGCAAAAGTGGCCTGAAGGTTCTCAGACTGCTCCTCAAACCCCCCCCCCCCCTCCCCCAAATCAACTGACCATTCATGAGAAGTCGGGTCTGACCTCCAGGACCCCCTTCTGGCTACCATTGCTGGTGAGTAGCTCTTATAAAAACCACCACTCTGGCTGCCCACTGTTTTCTTAAATAGAAAAGGCAGACGTTTGGGGATAGGGTCTGTTGAAGAGCATTAAGAAGGAGAAATGATGAAACCGGTCTAACATCTCTGTTCTGCTTAACAGCGTAGACATCGTGATTGATGATAAACCGGAGGAAGCTGAATCTAAAGAGCCCACTGAAGCCGAATCTAAAGAGCCCACTGAAGCCGAAGAGAAACTCTCAATGACTGACGATAAGAAGTCTGAAGATGACCTTGCGTCCCTCTCTGAGGTCAGCGAGACAGAAATGGAGTTAGATTTGGATGAGGTTGAGGAGACGCCAGCACCACCACCTCCTGCAGAGGAAGAAGTGACATCAGACATCACCCCTGCTGATAACCCAGATGAGCCCACTCCTACTCCTTGCGATGCTGTCTTGGAGACCACTCCTTGCGATGCTGTCTTGGAGACCACCCCTTGCGATGCTGTCTTGGAGACCACCCCTTGCGATGCTGTCTTGGAGACCACTCCCTGCGATGCTGTCTTGGAGACCACTCCCTGCGATGCTGTCTTGGAGACCACTCCCTGCGATGCTGTCTTGGAGACCACTCCCTGCGATGCTGTCTTGGAGACCATTCCCTGCGATACTGTCTTGGAGACCATTCCCTGCGATGCTGTCTTGGAAACTACTCCCAGCGATGCTGTCTTGGAGACTACTCCCTGCGATGCTGTCTTGGAGACCACTCCCTGCGATATTGTATTGGCGACAGAAGATGACGGCGAGGACGATGACAAAGATGATGATAATGACAATGATGACCAAGATGATGACGACGAAGAGGATGACGAGGAGGAGGCAGCAGAGGCGCCTGAAGCCCCGGACTCATGTGCTGTGTACATACAGGAAGAACCGGAGAAGCTTCATCAGCCCGAGCAGTCAGTGTCTAACCCTCAAGTGTCGGAGGAGTTCGATGTTCTCGTCTCTGTGGAGTCGGATGAAGAGGAAGCCGAACTGGAGCACATTCCAGTCTGCACCGAGAAGGACATGGAAATCTTCGACAATGAAGATGCAAGTGACAGCCCAGAGGCTGAAGGATCTGGAGATGTAGGAAATAAAAACACCAAACACTCCTCCTCTGGGTCCTCCAAAGTGGAAGCAACCAACTTGAACCTTGCAGGAAAGGTGCAAGAGAAGAATATGAAAGAGTCAAAGCTGAAAACTGAAGGGTCTAGGTCTGGCAAAGAGAAACCCGGCGAAGAAAAAACATCTAAACGCAGAACTGAAATGGAAGGGCCGGAGTCGGACAGATCCATGGTGAGGACCACCAAATACAACGCCAGAAAGGGAGAGATCTCCGTAACGGTCACATTGGAGAGTCAAAAGCAGACACCAAAAACTGTGGATTCCAGGAAGAAGACTTCACGGGAAAGAGGGACGTCCTCCTATGAAAGCAGCAGCACACAGAGATCCAATAGCAACCGGTCCAGCCCGGCCAACAGCGCCTCTAGTCATACCAAATCTGGGTCCAGCATGCCTCAGAAGAAAAGTTCCAGCTCTGGAAAGCACGTGACATCACAGCCGGAGAGAGACTCTAAGGATAGAGCCAGGTCACGGGAGAGGGAGGCCCGGTCAAGCAGCAGGAAGGACGACCGGACGAGAGGCAGTGTAAGTTACCCACTGGGTATGGGGTAATCCCACCATCAGACCCCACAAATTGCATCCTAGAACTATGCTGCTGGGACCTCTAGAATGGGCGGTTTTAACTTATCTACCCAAAGGATGGGTGACAATTTACTAATTTGGGGGGGGTGAGGGTGCTAAAAAAAACTTGCATGTGTGAACAGCCCTTTGGATTATAATTGGTACATGTCCAATGCTAGAAACACAGGTGGAATATATACGCAATAATTGTATATCCAAGTCAGGCCTTGGATGAGAAAAAAAAATGCATTGATGTTGGCTGAACTTGTGTTTCTAACATACTCATATTTTTCTCCTCACAGACCTCTTCACGTTACCCACGAAGCTCCAAAAGCAACAACCGGAGTCCAAGATCTAAAGAGGTAAGTAACCCGCGAAACTTACACAATAAGTGGTTCTACAGCTGCATTAGGTGTAGTGAAATGTCAGGATTCTCGCCAGCCTAGATTTTATGGGGAAAAATAAATTTATTTTTTTTTGGGTGATTTGGGTAAGTCATGTGATATCCCAACAGTCTTGTGTATATTAGAATATATACAGTAAAAAGAGCAAAGACTGCCCTGAGACGAGAGGCTGAACACCAGCTGCCCCTAGAGCCAGTCTGCCAAGGTTCGCACCCTGTGAAGACGTAGCATGTGTGGACGGTACACCGAGCAACAGGACTGGGAATACCGAATGTGGATATTTGATAGGATGAAGCCATGCAGGAGGACAGATATGTACATGAAGGGGAGAAGACTGCCATAAGAAAAAAGGAAGGCACTGGACACAAGCCTTCAAGTGCTGGAGAAGGATAAGAGGAAGGGTGGCATGAGACTGAGGCCCATCTAATGAACAGGACCTCGTAAAGAAGGGCATGAAGTCTCAAAGCGCAGGAAGGAAGCTAAAATGGCCCAACACTTCGACATTGTCTGGAGGCCTCAAACGGGAATCTGGAGAGTACAGGGTGAAAAATCACCGACCTAATGTAGGGAGAGAAGAATCCTGGCAACGATGTATGAAGGATCTGCAACAAGAAACGAAGGAGCTCCTGGATTGAACTGTAAAAGCTTGGGATTTATGTCTGGAGGAGCAAATCAAGATCCGGAGTGCCTGACTGGGAGCGGACCAGGATGAAGGCACCGCTCCCCTGTACAAAGACTATCTGCACTGAAATAGTCTGCGCAGCATAGCAGTTATCTACCTAAACTGAGGAAGGGAAAATAAAGCAGTGTTTAAAAAAAAAACATAATGTAATGTTTAAAAAAAAAACCACACACAAGGATGTGGGAAATCTCTGCCATATACAGTTCTGCCCTCAGTGTGCCATAGCCTCAGCAATGTTTATCTGATAGCAGATGGTGTGAAGGTCCAGGCTATGAATCTATTGTCCATATAAGATCATCTGTGTTTGTATGATTATTGCTCAGATGCTGATGTACATACCAGGATGCGCCTTTGGAATGTGTCATTGAAACAAATTATACTAGGCTGAACAATGCAAGTATTCAAAACATACTGAGAGAATTTATAATCTGTTGGTTCACACCATGTGGGATGTTGACTCCTTTTTCATGCTCAACAAGGTGTTAACAAAGATAATGAAGCCAAAATGTACAATGAACAAAGAAGTATTCAGTAGCTGGTTCAAACTGGTATTGGGAAGCCTGTAGCAGGCTGATGCCGTTCTATATAGACTTTGCTGTTTAGCTCTGACCAATCAGGGACAATGTTGAACTGAATAACTGTGTGTATTTTATAATATACGGATTAGAAGTGCTTTGAGCTTCACCCGGATAGAAACACGACGTCCTCCCCCAACTATCAAAGCAACGGCTGATCGGCAGGAAGACTTCTATGGACTCCAATGAGCTGGGACTGTATAACCTAAAAGAAGTAACCTGTATGGTGTAAGGGACCCAGGAGACACTGGAGGAAAGCTGCTGGGATAGGGAGAAATACAGGGAGAAGAAGCTGCCTGTATGGTGTAAGGGACCCAGGAGACACTGGAGGAGAGCTGCTGGGATAGGAAGAAATACAGGGAGAAGAAGCAGCCTGTATGGTGTAAGGGACCCAGGAGACACTGGAGGAGAGCTGCTGTGATAGGGAGAAATACAGGTAGAAGAAGCGGCCTGTATGGTGTAAGGGACCCAGGAGACACTGGAGGAGAGCTGCTGGGATAGGAAGAAATACAGGGAGAAGAAGCAGCCTGTATGGTGTAAGGGACCCAGGAGACACTGGAGGAGAGCTGCTGGGATAGGAAGAAATACAGGGAGAAGAAGCGGCCTGTATAGTGTAAGGGACCCAGGAGACACCGGAGGAGAGCTGCTGGGATAGGGTGAAATACAGGTAGAAGAAGCGGCCTGTATGGTGTAAGGGACCCAGGAGACACTGGAGGAGAGCTGCTGGGATAGGGAGAAATACAGGGAGAAGAAGCGGCCTGTATGGTGTAAGGGACCCAGGAGACACTGGAGGAGAGCTGCTGGGATAGGAAGAAATACAGGGAAAAGAAGCGGCCTGTATGGTGTAAGGGACCCAGGAGACACTGGAGGAGAGCTGCTGGGATAGGAAGAAATACAGGGAGAAGAAGCAGCCTGTATGGTGTAAGGGACCCAGGAGACACCGGAGGAGAGCTGCTGGGATAGGGAGAAATACATGGAAAAGAAGCAGTCTGTATGGTGTAAGGGACCCAGGAGACACTGGAGGAGAGCTGCTGGGATAGGAAGAAATACAGGGAGAAGAAGCGGCCTGTATGGTGTAAGGGACCCAGGAGACGCTGGAGGAGAGCTGCTGGAATAGGAAGAAATACAGGGAGAAGCTGCCTGTATGGTGTAAGGGACCCACGAGACACTGGAGGAGAGCTGCTGGGATAGGAAGAAATACAGGGAGAAGCAGCCTGTATGGTGTAAGGGACCCAGGAGACACTGGAGGAGAGCTGTTGGGATAGGAAGAAATACAGGGAGAAGAAGCGGCCTGTATGGTGTAAGGGACCCAGGAGACACTGGAGGAGAGCTGCTGGGATAGGAAGAAATACAGGGAGAAGAAGCGGCCTGTATGGTGTAAGGGTCCCAGGAGACACTGGAGGAGAGCTGCTGGGATTGGAAGAAATACAGGGAAAATCAGCCTGTATGGTGTAAGGGACCCAGGAGACACTGGAGGAGAGCTGTTGGGATAGGAAGAAATACAGGGAGAAGAAGCGGCCTGTATGGTGTAAGGGACCCAGGAGACACTGGAGGAGAGCTGCTGGGATAGGAAGAAATACAGGGAGAAGAAGCGGCCTGTATGGTGTAAGGGACCCAGGAGACACTGGAGGAGAGCTGCTGGGATAGGAAGAAATACACTGAGAAGAAGCGGCCTGTATAGTGTAAGGGTATGTGCGCACGTTGCTTTTTACCTGCTTTTTTGCTGCTTTTTCTTCTGCGCTGTTTAATGCCAAAATGGATGTGTTCTTCTATTCAAGCAAAGTCTATGGGAATTTGGGTTTCTTGTTCACACTATGTTGTTCAAAATGCTGCCTTTTTGTGGCAGAACTTTGGTCAAAAACTCAGCTTTGCAGTGCAAAACCCAAATGGCAAAAACAATTGACATGTTGCTTCTTTGAAAAGCTGAGTTTTTGACCAAAGTTCTGCCACAAAAAGGCAGCATTTTGAACAACATAGTGTGAACAAGAAACCCAAATTCCCATAGACTTTGCTTGAATAGAAGAACACATCCATTTTGGCATTAAACAGCGCAGAAGAAAAAGCAGCAAAAAAGCAGGTAAAAAGCAGGTAAAAAGCAACGTGCGCACATACCCTAAGGGACCCAGGAGACACTGGAGGAGAGCTGCTGGGATAGGAAGAAATACAGGGAGAAGAAGCTGCCTGTATGGTGTAAGGGACCCAGGAGACACTGGAGGAGAGCTGCTGGGATAGGGAGAAATACAGGGAGAAGAAGCGGCCTGTATGGTGTAAGGGACCCAGGAGACACTGGAGGAGAGCTGCTGGGATAGGAAGAAATACAGGAAGAAGAAGCGGCCTGTATGGTGTAAGGGACCCAGGAGACACCGGAGGAGAGCTGCTGGGATAGGAAGAAATACAGGGAGAAGAAGCGGCCTGTATGGTGTAAGGGACCCAGGAGACACCGGAGGAGAGCTGCTGGGATAGGAAGAAATACAGGGAGAAGAAGCGGCCTGTATGGTGTAAGGGACTCAGGAGACACTGGAGGAGAGCTGCTGGAATAGGAAGAAATACAGGGAGAAGAAGCGGCCTGTATAGTGTAAGGGACCCAGGAGACACCGGAGGAGAGCTGCTGGGATAGGAAGAAATACAGGGAGAAGAAGCTGCCTGTATGGTGTAAGGGACCCAGGAGACACCGGAGGAGAGCTGCTGGGATAGGAAGAAATACAGGGAGAAGAAGCGGCCTGTATGGTGTAAGGGACCCAGGAGACACTGGAGGAGAGCTGCTGGGATAGGAAGAAATACAGGGAGAAGAAGCTGCCTGTATGGTGTAAGGGACCCAGGAGACACTGGAGGAGAGCTGCTGGGATAGGGAGAAATACAGGGAGAAGAAGCGGCCTGTATGGTGTAAGGGACCCAGGAGACACTGGAGGAGAGCTGCTGGGATAGGGAGAAATACAGGGAGAAGCAGCCTGTATGGTGTAAGGGACCCAGGAGATACCGGAGGAGAGCTGCTGGGATAGGGAGAAATACAGGGAAAAGAAGCAGTCTGTATGGTGTAAGGGACCCAGGAGACACTGGAGGAGAGCTGCTGGGATAGGGAGAAATGCAGGGAGAAGAAGCGGCCTGTATGGTGTAAGGGACCCAGGAAACACTGGAGGAGAGCTGCTGGGATAGGAAGAAATACAGGAAGAAGAAGCGGCCTGTATGGTGTAAGGGACCCAGGAGACACTGGAGGAGAGCTGCTGGGATAGGAAGAAATACAGGGAGAAGAAGCGGCCTGTATGGTGTAAGGGACCCAGGAGACACTGGAGGAGAGCTGCTGGGATAGGAAGAAATACAGGGAGAAGAAGCGGCCTGTATGGTGTAAGGGACCCAGGAAACACTGGAGGAGAGCTGCTGGGATAGGAAGAAATACAGGAAGAAGAAGCTGCCTGTATGGTGTAAGGGACCCAGGAGACACTGGAGGAGAGCTGCTGGGATAGGGAGAAATACAGGGAGAAGAAGCGGCCTGTATGGTGTAAGGGACCCAGGAGACACCGGAGGAGAGCTGTGAGGGGAACCTGAAACTATCCATGGACTGTAGACGTAAGGCGGCTGTGACCATCCTGCCTAGGATATCCCTGCAGAATCAGAGAGGGCCAGAAGACGAATACTGGAGTCTGGTTTCTTGACAGAAGAGTCACTTTATATCTTCAAGGACAAACCTTTGCCATGGTGGCAACAAAAGCGGCCCCTGAGAAGGAGCACTCGAAAGAGGATAATGTCAGCGTTCTGAAAAAAACAAGAATCCATGGGCTTCCACCGGCTTCCTGAGATATCAGACAGACAAGGGGCAAGGGAGCAGAAACTGCCAGAAAGGGAAATATAGAAGGACTGCACCTTTAGTCATGACCCATCACATACTGAAGATGAGGGGCTCTGTGTGTCTTTAGGGGACAGACCCCACCAAGCTCAATGGAGGGCATAGCAAACGACAGTCTGATTTGCTTGCCTCAGACCTGAATGAGATGGACCCCCACCCCCCCCAAAGGATCTGGGGTCCACCAAACGAGGATTCGAAATTACCTACAAATGGGACTTCTGTGCAGTCCTGTCCCGGTGCATGAACCGGTGTTAACACTGTACTGAATGTGTGTATATGTGTGTGTTTTTAAATTCATATATGTTTAATATTTTGTATTTAGTAGTCCCCTTAGGGGACTTGAGTCTGGAATGGTCTGATTACTTGTTCTCTATACGGCAATGCCGTAGCCTTGCTGGATATAGAAGAAATCGGTGTCTCCTATGAACGCCGGCCGCAGGCTGGTTTTCGCAGGAGTTCGGAGATGACATGGGTCATCAGCAGACCCCTGGCTGTCATAACATGTTGAGATACCGCGATCGGGTCGTTTTGAGGCATGAACAGCGCGCCCTCTGCCAGCCCGTGTTAAATGCTGGTGTCAAGAAATTTGACAGCGGCATTTAACAGGTTACCAGCGTTGGGGACTCGTTTCACAATCCTTTTTGTTTGACAATCATTCCTTGACTCAGATACTGAATGTCATGACACTTAATATTTCCCGGTTATGTCTCACAGGACAAGGCGGAAAGTTTCCCATTTAACCTGGATGAGTTTGTTACTGTGGACGAGATCGTAGAGGAGGCTGTAGAGCCAAAAGCAAAAGAGCAAAAAGAGGAGGAAAAGCCCGATACCGCCAGGAAAGGAAAGAGGAAAGAAAATGACTCCGCACCCTCAACCACAAAGAAGTCCCGGGTGATGAGCGGAGATTCACACGAGCTGTCCTTCGTCACCTTAGACGAGGTGGGTGATGAGGAGGAAAGTGCTGGTGTCCAGGACAGCGTGGTCAAGCAGTCAGCAGAGTCCATGGTGACTGTAGATGAGGAGCATGCCGAGGATGGACCTCCTGCCAGCGCCAAAGACAAGCAGACGCTGATGACCCTGGATGAGATAAGTGACGAGGACGAGGCCCAGGACCCCTCCACAGAGCAGCACTCCTCCTCTACAGTGCCCAAAACCCTAAAAAAGGATCAACTGCCCACCCTGGATAAGATCCTTGAGGAGGACGAGGGGCAGACGACACCTACCAAATCAGCTGCGGTAGAGGAGCCCAAACCAGTAAAAGAAACCAAGGAGGCAGCCAGTATTAAAGTGTCAGAGAAGAAGCAGCCCAACGCCAAACAGGACGCCCCTGCCACAGAACGCAGCCGGAAGCAGCCGCTATCGACTGTGCATAAGGGGAAAGCGGAGGAGGAGATGTCATTTGCCGATATCGAACATCAGTTCCTGACGGTGGATGAGATCGGGGAAGAGGAGGAAGAGTCTGCGAACAAATCTCAGAAGGGGCCCAAAGCAAATAAAGGTCAATCAGCGGAGACGAGCAAAGCCCCCGAGCCCAGTACGTTCCCAGTCTGTGACCCAAATGTGGTAGAAAACGTCAGTCTTAGAGGATGTAAGTCTGATGCTAATGCGATGTTTGATTTATTTTCCTAATATAGCACCGCCTGCAAAGAGGGGGAGACCACGAAAAAGACCGCTCCCTCAAAGTGCCGAAGCCAACACAGACTCAGTGCAACAAGCAGACGTCCCGGATACAGGCAAAGGAGCCACGCCGGGCAAACCCCCAGCTAAAGGCAGCAAGCAAAAAGCTGCTGACGGGGTAAAAAGCGACGCCTCTGCCACCCCTACTAAACCAGAAACGGGTAAGCCTGTAACCGGAGGCTATTGAGCCCCGGAGGGACTGCGCTATTGGTTTGTCGTTTTGTTACTATATTTATTGGTGATAATATTCGGTATATTCTTTGGGTATGTCCTGTATGTTTAGGTGAGAACAACCTTTTTAAAGAAGCTATCTGGGTCAATCAGATCCACAGGATCAGGGTGCATGACCCAAGGGGGGGGGCCAGAGATAGACATGGGGATCCCCAAAGCAATCCCCAGTCCTGCTCCGCACTAAGGGGCTACGTGCCGTCCCGGCAGCAGGTTGTGTGCACCTCCTCCCAAATCGGCGCCCCCTAGGAGTGGAAGCAGAATGCTGCCGGGAGGAATAAAGCTGTTTTCCTCCCAGCAGCGAGGCTGTAAATTCCGTCATCAGGAAGCGTCACAATGCTATTAATTTGCAGGTTAGACCCATATTTTACAACAAGTTCCCTTTTGAGTTTGCTCTTCGCTCCTACAGGCACAGAGCGAAATCTGTTTTAGGAGGCAGAACAGCAAGGCCTTAACCACCCCGTGACCGACCCTACCTACAGAATAGGAGCCCAAGTCCCATGTCACCTGCAGAACATGGGCTCTCCCACTGCTCCTCCTTTCTGGTGCCGTCTTCCCCCTCCAATGAGAGAGGCACCAGGGGGTGACCCTGGACCCTGCTCGGTGGAGGGAGGGAGTCTTTTAGGAGAGCATTGCAGATAGTCCTGTCTCCGGGACGCTCTCATACACAGACAGCAGAGACTTGTGCTCTCCTCATTAATGGGATTGTCCCACAGTGAAATGTTACAGGACGGATGCCCTGCTCCATTATCAGCACCGCTGCTCGTATAATGCCCTCGCTCTGTCCTTACAGCTCGTATAATGCCCTCGCTCTGTCCTTACAGCTCGTATAATGCCCTCGCTCTGTCCTTACAGCTCGTATAATGCCCTCGCTCTGTCCGTACAGCTCGTATAATGCCCTCGCTCTGTCCTTACAGCTCGTATAATGCCCTCGCTCTGTCCGTACAGCTCGTATAATGCCCTCGCTCTGTCCTTACAGCTCGTATAATGCCCTCGCTCTGTCCTTACAGCTCGTATAATGCCCTCGCTCTGTCCTTACAGCTCGTATAATGCCCTCTCTCTGTCCGTACAGCTCGTATAATGCCCTCGCTCTGTCCTTACAGCTCGTATAATGTCCTCGCTCTGTCCTTACAGCTCGTATAATGCCCTCGCTCTGTCCTTACAGCTCGTATAATGCCCTCGCTCTGTCCTTACAGCTCGTATAATGCCCTCGCTCTGTCCTTACAGCTCGTATAATGCCCTCGCTCTGTCCGTACAGCTCGTATAATGCCCTCGCTCTGTCCTTACAGCTCGTATAATGCCCTCGCTCTGTCCTTACAGCTCGTATAATGCCCTCGCTCTGTCCTTACAGCTCGTATAATGCCCTCGCTCTGTCCTTACAGCTCGTATAATGTCCTTGCTCTGTCCTTACAGCTCGTATAATGCCCTCGCTCTGTCCTTACAGCTCGTATAATGTCCTCGCTCTGTCCTTACAGCTCGTATAATGCCCTCGCTCTGTCCTTAGAGCTCGTATAATGCCCTCGCTCTGTCCTTACAGCTCGTATAATGCCCTCGCTCTGTCCGTACAGCTCGTATAATGCCCTCGCTCTGTCCTTACAGCTCGTATAATGCCCTCGCTCTGTCCTTACAGCTCGTATAATGCCCTCGCTCTGTCCGTACAGCTCGTATAATGCCCTCGCTCTGTCCGTACAGCTCGTATAATGCCCTCGCTCTGTCCTTACAGCTCGTATAATGCCCTCGCTCTGTCCGTACAGCTCGTATAATGCCCTCGCTCTGTCCTTACAGCTCGTATAATGCCCTCGCTCTGTCCGTACAGCTCGTATAATGCCCTCGCTCTGTCCTTACAGCTCGTACAATGTCCTCGCTCTGTCCTTACAGCTCGTATAATGCCCTCGCTCTGTCCTTACAGCTCGTATAATGCCCTCGCTCTGTCCTTACAGCTCGTATAATGCCCTCGCTCTGTCCTTACAGCTCGTATAATGCCCTCGCTCTGCCCTTACAGCTCGTATAATGCCCTCGCTCTGTCCTTACAGCTCGTATAATGCCCTCGCTCTGTCCTTACAGCTCGTATAATGCCCTCGCTCTGTCCTTACAGCTCGTATAATGCCCTCGCTCTGTCCTTACAGCTCGTATAATGCCCTCGCTCTGTCCTTACAGCTCGTATAATGTCCTCGCTCTGTCCTTACAGCTCGTATAATGCCCTCGCTCTGTCCTTACAGCTCGTATAATGCCCTCGCTCTGTCCTTACAGCTCGTATAATGCCCTCGCTCTGTCCTTACAGCTCGTATAATGCCCTCGCTCTGTCCTTACAGCTCGTATAATGTCCTCGCTCTGTCCGTACAGCTCGTATAATGCCCTCGCTCTGTCCTTACAGCTCGTATAATGCCCTCGCTCTGTCCTTACAGCTCGTATAATGCCCTCGCTCTGTCCGTACAGCTCGTATAATGCCCTCGCTCTGTCCTTACAGCTCGTATAATGCCCTCGCTCTGTCTTTACAGCTCGTATAATGCCCTCGCTCTGTCCGTACAGCTCGTATAATGCCCTCGCTCTGTCCGTACAGCTCGTATAATGCCCTCGCTCTGTCCTTACAGCTCGTATAATGCCCTCGCTCTGTCCTTACAGCTCGTATAATGCCCTCGCTCTGTCCTTACAGCTCGTATAATGCCCTCGCTCTGTCCTTACAGCTCGTATAATGCCCTCGCTCTGTCCTTACAGCTCGTATAATGCCCTCGCTCTGTCCTTACAGCTCGTATAATGCCCTCGCTCTGTCCGTACAGCTCGTATAATGCCCTCGCTCTGTCCTTACAGCTTGTATAATGCCCTCGCTCTGTCCTTACAGCTCGTATAATGCCCTCGCTCTGTCCTTACAGCTCGTATAATGCCCTCGCTCTGTCCTTACAGCTCGTATAATGCCCTCGCTCTGTCCTTACAGCTCGTATAATGCCCTCGCTCTCTCCTTACAGCTCGTATAATGCCCTCGCTCTGTCCTTATAGCTCGTATAATGCCCTCGCTCTGTCCTTACAGCTCGTATAATGCCCTCGCTCTGTCCTTACAGCTCGTATAATGCCCTCGCTCTGTCCTTACAGCTCGTATAATGCCCTCGCTCTGTCCGTACAGCTCGTATAATGCCCTCGCTCTGTCCTTACAGCTCGTATAATGTCCTCGCTCTGTCCTTACAGCTCGTATAATGCCCTCGCTCTGTCTTTACAGCTCGTATAATGCCCTCGCTCTGTCTTTACAGCTCGTATAATGTCCTCGCTCTGTCCTTACAGCTCGTATAATGCCCTCGCTCTGTCCTTACAGCTCGTATAATGCCCTCGCTCTTTCCTTACAGCTCGTATAATGCCCTCGCTCTGTCCTTACAGCTCGTATAATGCCCTCGCTCTGTCCGTACAGCTCGTATAATGCCCTCGCTCTGTCCTTACAGCTCGTATAATGTCCTCGCTCTGTCCTTACAGCTCGTATAATGCCCTCGCTCTGTCCGTACAGCTCGTATAATGCCCTCGCTCTGTCCTTACAGCTCGTATAATGCCCTCGCTCTGTCCTTACAGCTCGTATAATCCCCTCGCTCTGTCCTTACAGCTCGTATAATGCCCTCGTTCTGTCTTTACAGCTCGTATAATGTCCTCGCTCTGTCCTTACAGCTCGTATAATGCCCTCGCTCTGTCCTTACAGCTCGTATAATGCCCTCGCTCTGTCCTTACAGCTCGTATAATGCCCTCGCTCTGTCCTTACAGCTCGTATAATGCCCTCGCTCTGTCCTTACAGCTCGTATAATGCCCTCGCTCTGTCCTTACAGCTCGTATAATGCCCTCGCTCTGTCCTTACAGCTCGTATAATGCCCTCGCTCTGCCCTTACAGCTCGTATAATGCCCTCGCTCTGTCCTTACAGCTCGTATAATGCCCTCGCTCTGTCCTTACAGCTCGTATAATGCCCTCGCTCTGTCCTTACAGCTCGTATAATGCCCTCGCTCTGTCCTTACAGCTCGTATAATGCCCTCGCTCTGTCCGTACAGCTCGTATAATGCCCTCGCTCTGTCCTTACAGCTCGTATAATGCCCTCGCTCTGTCCTTACAGCTCGTATAATGTCCTCGCTCTGTCCGTACAGCTCGTATAATGCCCTCGCTCTGTCCGTACAGCTCGTATAATGCCCTCGCTCTGTCCGTACAGCTCGTATAATGTCCTCGCTCTATCCGTACAGCTCGTATAATGCCCTCGCTCTGTCCTTACAGCTCGTATAATGCCCTCGCTCTGTCCTTACAGCTCGTATAATGCCCTCGCTCTGTCCGTACAGCTCGTATAATGCCCTCGCTCTGTCCGTACAGCTCGTATAATGTCCTCGCTCTGTCCTTACAGCTCGTATAATGCCCTCGCTCTGTCCTTACAGCTCGTATAATGCCCTCGCTCTGTCCGTACAGCTCGTATAATGCCCTCGCTCTGTCCGTACAGCTCGTATAATGCCCTCGCTCTGTCCTTACAGCTCGTATAATGTCCTCGCTCTGTCCTTACAGCTCGTATAATCCCCTCGCTCTGTCCTTACAGCTCGTATAATGCCCTCGCTCTGTCCTTACAGCTCGTATAATGCCCTCGCTCTGTCCTTACAGCTCGTATAATGCCCTCGCTCTGTCCTTACAGCTCGTATAATGCCCTCGCTCTGTCCTTACAGCTCGTATAATGCCCTCGCTCTGTCCTTACAGCTCGTATAATGCCCTCGCTCTGTCCTTACAGCTCGTATAATGCCCTCGCTCTGTCCTTACAGCTCGTATAATGCCCTCGCTCTGTCCTTACAGCTCGTATAATGCCCTCGCTCTGCCCTTACAGCTCGTATAATGTCCTCCCTCTGTCCGTACAGCTCGTATAATGCCCTCGCTCTGTCCTTACAGCTCGTATAATGCCCTCGCTCTCTCCTTACAGCTCGTATAATGCCCTCGCTCTGTCCGTACAGCTCGTATAATGCCCTCGCTCTGTCCTTACAGCTCGTATAATGCCCTCGCTCTGTCCGTACAGCTCGTATATAATGCCCTCGCTCTGTCCTTACAGCTCGTATAATGCCCTCGCTCTGTCCTTACAGCTTGTATAATGCCCTCGCTCTGTCCTTACAGCTCGTATAATGCCCTCGCTCTGTCCGTACAGCTCGTATAATGCCCTCGCTCTGTCCTTACAGCTCGTATAATGCCCTCGCTCTGTCCTTACAGCTCGTATAATGCCCTCGCTCTGTCTTTACAGCTCGTATAATGTCCTCGCTCTGTCCTTACAGCTCGTATAATGCCCTCGCTCTGTCCTTACAGCTCGTATAATGCCCTCGCTCTGTCCTTACAGCTCGTATAATGCCCTCGCTCTGTCCTTACAGCTCGTATAATGCCCTCGCTCTGTCCTTACAGCTCGTATAATGCCCTCGCTCTGTCCTTACAGCTCGTATAATGCCCTCGCTCTGTCCTTACAGCTCGTATAATGCCCTCGCTCTGTCCTTACAGCTCGTATAATGCCCTCGCTCTGTCCTTACAGCTCGTATAATGCCCTCGCTCTGTCCTTACAGCTCGTATAATGCCCTCGCTCTGTCCTTACAGCTCGTATAATGCCCTCGCTCTGTCCGTACAGCTCGTATAATGCCCTCGCTCTGTCTTTACAGCTCGTATAATGCCCTCGCTCTGTCCGTACAGCTCGTATAATGCCCTCGCTCTGTCTTTACAGCTCGTATAATGTCCTCGCTCTGTCCGTACAGCTCGTATAATGCCCTCGCTCTGTCTTTACAGCTCGTATAATGTCCTCGCTCTGTCCTTACAGCTCGTATAATGCCCTCGCTCTGTCCTTACAGCTCTTATAATGCCCTCGCTCTGTCCGTACAGCTCGTATAATGCCCTCGCTCTGTCTTTACAGCTCGTATAATGCCCTCGCTCTGTCCGTACAGCTCGTATAATGCCCTCGCTCTGTCTTTACAGCTCGTATAATGTCCTCGCTCTGTCCTTACAGCTCGTATAATGCCCTCGCTCTGTCCGTACAGCTCGTATAATGCCCTCGCTCTGTCCTTACAGCTCGTATAATGCCCTCGCTCTGTCCGTACAGCTCGTATAATGCCCTCGCTCTGTCCTTACAGCTCGTATAATGCCCTCGCTCTGTCCTTACAGCTCGTATAATGCCCTCGCTCTGTCCTTACAGCTCGTATAATGCCCTCGCTCTGTCCGTACAGCTCGTATAATGCCCTCGCTCTGTCCGTACAGCTCGTATAATGCCCTCGCTCTGTCTTTACAGCTCGTATAATGTCCTCGCTCTGTCCTTACAGCTCGTATAATGCCCTCGCTCTGTCCTTACAGCTCGTATAATGTCCTCGCTCTGTCCTTACAGCTCGTATAATGTCCTTGCTCTGTCCTTACAGCTCGTATAATGCCCTCGCTCTGTCCTTACAGCTCGTATAATGTCCTCGCTCTGTCCTTACAGCTCGTATAATGTCCTTGCTCTGTCCTTACAGCTCGTATAATGCCCTCGCTCTGTCCTTACAGCTCGTATAATGCCCTCGCTCTGTCCTTACAGCTCGTATAATGCCCTCGCTCTGTCCTTACAGCTCGTATAATGTCCTCTCTCTGTCCGTACAGCTCGTATAATGCCCTCGCTCTGTCCTTACAGCTCGTATAATGCCCTCGCTCTGCCCTTACAGCTCGTATAATGCCCTCGCTCTGTCCGTACAGCTCGTATAATGCCCTCGCTCTGTCCTTACAGCTCGTATAATGCCCTCGCTCTGTCCTTACAGCTCGTATAATGCCCTCGCTCTGTCCTTACAGCTCGTATAATGCCCTCGCTCTGTCCGTACAGCTCGTATAATGCCCTCGCTCTGTCCTTACAGCTCGTATAATGCCCTCGCTCTGTCCTTACAGCTCGTATAATGCCCTCGCTCTGTCCGTACAGCTCGTATAATGCCCTCGCTCTGTCCTTACAGCTCGTATAATGCCCTCGCTCTCTCCTTACAGCTCGTATAATGCCCTCGCTCTGTCTTTACAGCTGATACTCCGGCCAAGAAAACCAAACCGGATTCTGCAGCAGCGGAGAAGCAGACCCTGGCGCCGTACAACTCCAGCACCGCAGTCGGTGAGTCCTGTGTACACCGTCCCACCAGTGTGTGGTCTCTGCTCTTCTCATTTCTACATCCTCCCTATGAATTCTTAAAGATTTGGGGTTTTTTTGTTTTTGTTTTATGTTTTATCTGCTTGTGTGGGGCTGAATCTGATTTGATCTCTTTCTGACAGGGATTTTTAACTCCTTAGTGTCCAATCAGACAGGCGGATTATAGATACGAGTGCCGCCTGTTATAGTCTGCCAATAGATGTCTTACTGATCTCCTGTATGCTGATTTATGATCACAAACTTCTGTTCAACTTTAATGTCGTCTGTGGTCATAGTATCCACTGAGAAAAGCCCAGAAAGTCGCTAGTTACAAGCTCCTCATCAGGACTAGCTCACTGATTGGTTTTTCAGTTAACTCCTTTTACAGCTTCCAATAGACAGAAACTGGAGAAAAGAAGCAGCAACAGTTTCAATAAAATCCATGCTTTTCTAAAGGGGAAAAATGTTTATATATAATATATTGGTTGCTACATGCTGCCATGCGGGGGGGGGGGGGGGGAGGAATCTGACGTCGCTGCCTTCTGTCTGCAAATGCCTCATGTAACAGAAAATCTGTCGATCAACCCAATATCTTTTTGTGTTTTGCAGGGCTGGAATTCCTCATACCCAAAACAGGATATTTCTGTGAATTGTGTTCCCTTTTTTACATGGATGATTCCTCGAAGCTGAAGCACTGCAAAAGTCTGCGACATTACCAGGCCGTAGAGGTACGCCGTGTATATTCTTCTGTGGTAGTTTCACAAGTGGTCCACTAGGGGGCACTGCTCGCTTTTTTTATTTTTGTTTGTATTTTGTTTTTTTATTGTTTTTATTTTTGTGTTTTTGTGGGGTTTTTCTTCAGCGCTCTATTGGGAGACCCAGACGATTGGGGTATAGCTACTGCCTCCGGAGGCCACACAAAGCACTACACTAAAAAGTGCAAGGCCCCTCCCCTTCTGGCTATACCCCCCCGTGGTATCACGGGTTCTCCAGTTTTCAAGCTTTGTGCGAAGGAGGTCAGACATCCATGCATAGCTCCACAGATTTTAGTCAGCAGTAGCTGCTGACTATTTCGGATGGAAGAAAAGAGGGCCCATATAGGGCCCCCAGCATGCTCCCTTCTCACCCGTTGATGGTGTTGTAAGGTTGAGGTACCTATTGCTGGTACGGAGGCTGGAGCCCACATGCTGCTTTCCTTCCACATCCCCCTGGGGGGCTCTGAGGAAGTGGGATCCTGCCGGCCTCAAAGCTCTGACGCCGGGCTCCATCCACAGACCCATTTGAACCTGCTGGATACGGAGCTGGAGTACCGTTCAGGGACATGGCCCTGCACCATTACAGGTACTCTGTGTCCCCGTACACACAGGCACAGCACACTCCAGACTTGCTGGGTGTGCTAGTGCGCCGGGGACAGTAAAGGGTTACAGTCACTGCAGCTTTGCTGAGTGACTTTGTGTATTGGGAACTACCGCGCCGGACGCTCCGGGAGCGGCGGCGCGGCTGGGACTTGTAGTTCGCCGGGGACTGGGCGCCGACCGCGCTTTTACGGCGGCGGCGCTTATAAATCCAGTCCCCGGCTTCTGCGGCCTAGTGCCGCTTCGTTCCCGCCCCCTCCCTGTCACTCAGGGAAGGGGACAGACGCTGAGCAATCAGCAGCGCCGAGGGCTGGAGCCTTATTTACATGCTCCAGCCCTCTCACTGCACACTGTCGGACGCCGGATTCCCGCTCTGACTTGGGGCACGCCCACGGCCCGCCCCTCCTCACACGAGCTGGGGAAGACGCCGGCAGCCATTACTGCAGTCCGAGCTCGGACTTTCGGCAACCAGGCAGGACGGTGGCGACCATACACCCGCTTATAGGCGGGCGGTAAGCGGCACACATAGTGCTGATCCCAATATATACTGCAGTGTGTACATGTGTATTTTAACTGCATAGGTCGCTATATGCCCGCTTGGAGAGCGACACATCAGCAGCAGGAAAGCAGGTGTGCTAAGGCACAGGCTTTCTAGGCTGCTTGTATTGCACGTACTGAAGTGTTCATTTGTGTTTATGCTTGTATGCTATACACTGCACTGTACAGTCGCTAGTCTTAGCTATATTCTCCTGGAATGGCTAGACTACAGCAGCAGAAAACCAAGGGTGCTGGGGCACAGGTTTTTTTTTTTCTATGCTGCTTTTATTGCATGGGCTGCAGTGTGCATTTGTACTTGTGCTTGTAGGCTATACATTGCACTGTATGGTCACTCTTCTGGGCTATATTCCCCTAGATGACTAGTCTACAGCAGCAGAAGAGCAGAGGTGCCAGGGCACAGGCTTCTATGCTGCTTGTATTGCTTGTGCTGCAGTGTTCATTTGTACTTTATGCTTGTATGATATACATTGCACTGTACGGTCACCAATCTTGGCTATATACTTCTAGATGGCTAGTCGGCAGCGGCAAAAAAGCAACACAGATTTTCAGTGCTGTTTTTACTACATGGGATGCTGTTCATGACACCGTCCCATTGTGTGCATGCTCCCCTGTAGCACTTCGTCTGCCGGGGTCTCTAGCACTTCGTCTGCCGGGGTCTCTACTAGTCGTGGCCAAAGAAACCACCTGTCATCCCTGTCCAAGGACAGGGACGGAGTTGCAGTTTCGACAGATATATTGTCATAAGATAGAGACTTGCAGTCCAGACAGGCCATGGGCAATCTTCCTGACCAACCTCATTTGGAACGGGGGGGTCCCAGGAGGACTCTCTGTATGATAAGGCAGCTCTCCAGGACTTTGATCCTGACATCGCTATCAATCCGGATACACCGGATGGTAACGCCATGCGGAATGATCCTATAGCGTCCATCAATGGAAGGTTGGATCTTTCTCCCTCAGCTCCCCCAGTGGAGGAGTCAGCTTCACAGCAGGAGAAGTCCCTTTTCAGTATCTCAAACGGATATTGAGTATTTCTTTTTCGCTCCGAATTGGGAGACCCAGACAATTGGGTGTATAGCTATTGCCTCCGGAGGCCACACAAAGTATTACACTTAAAAGTGTAAGGCCCCTCCCCTTCTGGCTATACACCCCCAGTGGGATCACTGGCTCACCAGTTTTGTGCTTTGTGCGAAGGAGGCAACACATCCACGCATAGCTCCACTGTTTAGTCAGCAGCAGCTGCTGACTATGTCGGATGGAAGAAAAGAGGGCCCATACAGGGCTCCCAGCATGCTCCCTTCTCACCCCACTTCATGTCGGAGGTGTTTGTTAAGGTTGAGGTACCCATTGCGGGTACGGAGGCTGGAGCCCACATGCTGCTTCCTTCCCCATCCCTTTTTACAGGGCTCTGGGTGAAGTGGGATTCTATCGGTCTCCAGGCACTGAGACCGTGCTCCATCCACAGCCCCTGGTATCTGCTGGACATGGAGCGGAGTATCTTCAGGGACATGGCCCTGCTACATGGAGGTACTCTGTGTCCCTGTGGGGACCGCGCAGACACACGGCAGCACTGCTGGGTGTGTTAGTGCGCCAGGGACAGCGGCGCTGTCCGCACTAGTGCCATCGCACACCACAGCGTTGCTGGGTGTGTTAGTGTATTGGGTGACTACTGCGCTAACCGCCGCTGCCATTTTTATTTAAGGCGCCGCTGGGATTTGTGGTGCGCCGGGGACTTCCGCGCCGGCCAGCACTGATATGCCGGCCGCGCTTATTAACTCGAGTCCCCGGCTTCTGGGCCTAGTCTCCCTTCGTTACCGCCCACAGGCCTGACAGTCAGGGTAGGGGCGTGACGCTGCATAGCACAGCAGCGCTGAGAGCTGGAGTATGTTTTGCATACTCCACCCCTCTCACTGTGTGCACTGTGAAACCGGATTCCCGCACTTTCTCAGGCACGCCCACGGCTTCCTTCTCTACAAGGACGCCGGCAGCCATTAGTGCAGTTTCTGTACGATACAGAGACAAGTGTGGAAGACCCTGGCATTCTGATAGTCACACAATCGCTGCAACAGGCGTTAAGCAGCACCTGTGGTGCTAACCCCACTAGTGCAGAAGTGCACTTATAGATATGCTTGTACTATATACATTGCACTGTTTGGTCGCACGTTGTATATACCCTCCTGGATTGTGCGGAGGAGTTATCAGCATATTCTCTGTGTAAAACAAAGGTGCAGAACCACATGTTTTTCTATGCAGCCGGTACAGCATGTACGGCTATACGGCCGGCAGGTTACATAGACCCCCATTATATCCAACTCAGCCGGAGTCTCTGCTAATGGCCAGAGGATGAGGACGGTGTCTGCAGTATTTACTGACAGATTTTCTGAGACTATGGCTATGATACTAGAAGCCTAGCAGTCCGGACATGTCTCTCACAACATGGGCACTGTTGAATCATTGATCCATGGCCCCCCTCAGTGTGAACAACTAACAGCTCCGGGAATGTCACACGCATCCCAGAGTCACGGCTCTGCACAGACGTCAGTCCCAGACAGCCTAAGCGGGCTCACTATGAGCGGCCCTCGGTTTCATCAGGGTCCTAGCAGAACGACTCTCTGTGTAATGAGGCGGAAGTAGCGGCTCAGGATTCTGATCCTGAGACCGCTCTCAATCTGGATACACCTAATGGTGACGCCATAGTGAATAATCTTATAGCGTCCATCAATAGAATGTTGGTTATTTCTCACCCTGCTCCCCCATTGGAGGAGTCAGCTTCACGTATTTTTCTGGACCACTCTGCCTTCAGAGAGGCAGTCCAGGAACACCACACTTATCCAGATATGCGCTTCTCCAAACGGCTTAGGATACACGTTATCCCTGCCCCCTGACGTGGTCAAGGACTGGACCCAGTGTCCCAAGCGGCATCCTCCAATCTCCAGGCTTGTAGCTAGATCCATAGTTGCAGTGGGAGATGGAGCTGCACTTAAAGATGCCACTGACAGACAGATGGATCTCTGGTCTAAATCCATCTATGAGACTGTCGGCGCACCGTTGGCTCCAGCATTCTCACCCTTGGGGCACTCCAAGCTATTTCAGCTTGTCTTACACAGATTGACACGGTTACACGTACATCTGTGCCGCAGGTGGCATCCTTAACCTCTCAAATGTCTGCATTTGTTTCTTACGCGATTCAGGTTGCCCTAGACTCTGCGAACCGTACGGCAGTAGCCTCCGCTGCTCCGTGTTTTTAAGCAGAGCCTGGTCTGCTCGTTAAGTGAATGGAAGGCAGATTCTGCTTCCAAAAAAGGTTGCTTAACCAGTTGCCTTTTCTTTTTCGCTCCTAATTGGGAGACCCAGACAATTGGGTGTATAGCTATTGCCTCCGGAGGCCACACAAAGTATTACACTTAAAAGTGTAAGGCCCCTCCCCTTCTGGCTATACACCCCCAGTGGGATCACTGGCTCACCAGTTTTGTGCTTTGTGCGAAGGAGGCAACACATCCACGCATAGCTCCACTTTTTAGTCAGCAGCAGCTGCTGACTATGTCGGATGGAAGAAAAGAGGGCCCATACTAAGGGCCCCCAGCATGCTCCCTTCTCACCCCACTGTATGTCGGAGGTGTTTGTAAGGTTGAGGTACCCATTGCGGGTACGGCGGCAGGAGCCCACATGCTGATTCCTTCCCCATCCCTTTTTACAGGGCTCTGGGTGAAGTGGGATTTACCGGTCTCCAGGCACTGAGACCGTGCTCCATCTACAGCCCCTGGAGAAGATGCTGGATGGAGCGGAGTACATCAGGGACATGGCCCTGCTTCCTCAAGGTACTCTGTGTCCCCGTGCATTTGGCGCTCACACCGCAGCATGCTGGGTGTTGTAGTGCGCCGGGGGACATCAGCGCTGCGGCGCCTGTGCCATGGCCTCATTCAGCTTCGCTGAAGCAGGCTCACTTATGGGAATTGGTCGCGCCGGCCGCTGGGACTGCGGCGCGGCTGGCACTTGTAGTGCGCCGGGGACTTCAGCGCGGCCTGCGCTTTTACGGCGGCCGCGCTGATAACTAGAGTCCCCGGCTTTTGCGGCCTGCTTCCGTTCGTTCCCGCCCCCAGACCTGCCAGTCAGGAGAGGGGCGGGACGCTGGCCACTTCTAGGAATCGGTCGCGCCGGCCGCTGGGACTGCGGCGCGGCTGGCACTTGTGGTGCGCCGGGGACTTCAGCGCGGCCCGCGCTTTTACGGCGGCCGCGCTGTTAACTCGAGTCCCCGGCTTCTGGGCCTAGTCTCCCTTCGTTACCGCCCACAGCCCTGACAGTCAGGGTAGGGGCGTGACGCTGCATAGCACAGCAGCGCTGAGAGCTGGAGTATGTTTTACATACTCCACCCCTCTCACTGTGTGCACTGTGAATCCGGATTCCCGCACTTTCTCAGGCACGCCCACGGCTTCCTTCTCTACAAGGACGCCGGCAGCCATTAGTGTCAGTTTCTGTACGATACAGAGACAAGTGTGGAAGACCCTGGCATTCTGATAGTCACACAATCGCTGCAACAGGCGTTAAGCAGCACCTGTGGTGCTAACCCCACTAGTGCAGAAGTGCACTTATAGATATGCTTGTACTATATATATTGCACTGTTTGGTCGCACGTTGTATATACCCTCCTGGATTATGCGGAGGAGTTATCAGCATATTCTCTGTGTAAAACAAAGGTGCAGAACCACATGTTTTTCTATGCAGCTGGTACAGCATGTACGGCTATACGGCCGGCAGGTTACATAGACTCCCATTGTATGCACTAATGGCCAGGGGATGAGGACGGTGTCTGCAGTATTTACTGACAGTTTTTCTGAGACTATGGCTATGATACTAGAAGCCTTGCAGTCCGGACATGTCTCTCACAATATGGGCACTGTTGAATCATTGATCCATGGCCCCCCTCAGTGTGAACAACTAACAGCTCCGGGAATGTCACACGCATCCCAGAGTCACGGCTCTGCACGGACGTCAGTCCCAGACAGCCTAAGCGGGCTCACTATGAGCGGCCTCGGTTTCATCAGGGTCCTACCAGAGGACTCTCTGTGTAATGAGGCGGAAGTAGCGGCTCAGGATTCTGATCCTGAGACCGCTCTCAATCTGGATACACCTGATCGTGACGCCATAGTAAATAATCTTATAGCGTCCATCTATAGAATGTTGGTTATTTCTCACAGCTCCTCCAGTGGAGGAGTCAGCTTCACGTATTTTTCTGGACCACTCTGCCTTCAGAGAGGCAGTCCAGGAACACCACGCTTATCCAGATATGCGCTTCTCCAAACGGCTTAGGATACACGTTATCCCTGTCCCCTGACTTGGTCAAGGACTGGACCCAGTGTCCCAAGCGGCATCCTCCAATCTCCAGGCTTGTAGCTAGATCCATAGTTGCAGTGGGAGATGGAGCTGCACTCAAAGATGCCACTGACAGACAGATGGATCTCTGGTCGAAATCCATCTATGAGGCTGTCGGCGCACCGTTGGCTCCGGCATTCTCTCCCTTGGGGCACTCCAAGCTATTTCAGCTTGTCTTACACAGATTGACACGGTTACACGTACATCTGTGCCGCAGGTGGCATCCTTAACCTCTCAAATGTCTGCATTTGTTTCTTACGCGATTCAGGTTGCCCTGGACTCTGCGAACCGTGCGGCGGTAGCCTCCGCTACTCCGTGTTTTTAAGCAGAGCCTGGTCTGCTCGTTAAGTGAATGGAAGGCAGATTCTGCTTCCAAAAAAGGTTGCTTAACCAGTTGCCTTTTTCTGCTGACCGACTGTTTGGTGAGCGTTGGATGTAACCATTAAACAGTCCAGGGGTAAGGATTCATCCTTTCCTCAGCCCGGACACAACAAACCCCAACAGAGCAAGAGGCAGTCGGGGTTTCGGTCTTTTCGAGGCTCGGGCAGGTCCCATTTTTCCTCGTCCAATGTGGACTCAAAAGGATCAGAGGAGCTCAGATTCTTAGCGGGCTCAGTCACGCCCAAAAAAGCGACAGTCTGAAAACCCGCTTCCAAGGCGGCTTCCTCATGACTTGCGGCCTCGGTCGGTAGCAGGCTCTCCCGCCTTGGCGATATTTAGCTGCCATAGGTCAATGACCATTGGGTGTGAGACATTCTGTCTCACGGGTACAGGATAGAGCTCACTTCTCGTCCTCCAACTCGATTCTTCAGAATTTCTCCACCTCCCGGCCGAGCCGCTGCTCTTCTGCAAACAGGGTGCACTCTATAGGCAGAAAGAGTGATGACCCCCGTTCCTCTTCAGGAACAAGGTCACGGTTTTTACCCCAAATTCTTTGCGGTACCTATAACAACGGGCCGTTCCGTCCCGTTCTGGATCTAAAACTGCTCAGCAAGCTCGTGGACACCAGGCGGTTCCGGATGGAATCCCTCCGCCATGTCATCGCCTCAAGGTCCCAAGGATATTTCCTAGCATCATTAGGCATCAAGGATGCTTATCCACACGTGCCGATTGATCCAGAGCACTAGCGTTTCTACGCTTCGTTATAGGAGACGAACACCTTCTGTTCGTAGCTCTACCTTCCGGCTAGCGACAGTCCCACTGGTCTTCGCCAAGGTCAGGGCAGCAGTAGTCACAGTCCTGCACTCTCAGGGTCACTCTGTGATCCCGTATTTAGACGATCTACTTGTCAAGGCACTCTCTTAGGAAACATGCCAACACTGCCCGAACGTTGCGCTGGAGACTCTCTAGAGTTTTGGGTGGATCATCAACTTTTTAAAGTCAGATCCGACCCCGACCCTATCGATAACATATCTAGGCATAGAGTTTCATACTCTCTCAGCGATAGTGAAGCTTCCGCTAGACAAACAGCATTCACTACGGGCTGCAAGCTCTTCTTTAAGAACCAGTCGCACACATTGAGACGCCTCATGCACTTCCTACGTAAGATGGTAGCAATGGAGGCAGTTCCTTTCGCGCAGTTTTACTGCGTCCACTACAATGGGACATTCTCCGCCAATGGGACGAGGAGTCGACGTCCCTCAACAGAGTCGTCTTTCTTTCTCAGGCGGCCAAGGAATCTCTACGGTGGTGGCTTCTTCCCACCTCTTGGTCAAAAAGAAGGTCCTTCCTATCCCCATCCTGGGCGATAGTTACGACAGACGCGAGTCTATCAGGGTGGGGAGCAGTTTTTCTCCACCACAGCGCTCAGGGTACGTGGACTCAGCAAGAGTCCACCCTTCAGATCAATGTTCTTGAACACAGAGCAGTGTATCTTGCCCTACAAACCTTCCAACAGCAGCTGGAAAGCAAGCATATCCGACTTCAGTCGGACAGCTCCACAGCGGTGGCATACATCAACCACCAAGGAAGAACGCGCAACCGGCAAGCCTTCCAGGAAGTCCGGCAGGTTCTGATGTGGGTGGAAGACACGGCATCCACCATATCCACAGTTCACATCCCAGGTGTGGAAAACTAGGAAGCTGACTTCCTAAGTCGCTGGGGTGTGGCCGAAAGAGTATGGTCTCCTCACCCGGACGGGTTTCAGGAGATCTGGCGCCGCTGACAGAGGCCGGACGTCGATCTAATGGCGTCACGGCACAACAACAATGTGCCAGCTTCATGGCACGGTTTCACAATCATCGAGCTCTGGCGGCAGACGCCTTAGTTCAGCATTGGTCGCAGTTCCAGCTACCTTAGGTGCCACCTCTGGCATTGTTGCCCAGAGTGCTGCGCTAGATCAAGACCGACTGCGGCCGCGCCATCCTCGTCGCTACAGATTGGCCGAGGATGTTGTGGTACTCGGTTCTGTGGTGCCTCACGGTAGGCTAACCGGGGGCACTACCAGACCAATCAGACTGGCTGTCTCAAGGGCCATTCTTCCATTTGAATTCTACGGCCCTCAACCGGATGGTGTGGCATTGAGTCCTGGAACCTAGTGTCGTCAGGATTACCTCAGGACGTGGTTGCCACCATGAGACAGGCTAGCATACCAACGTCCGCCAAGATTGACCACAGGACGTGGAAGATATTCTTATCTCGGTGCTCGGCGCAGGGTGTTTCTCCCTGGCCGGTTGCATCGTCTATGTTTCCTTCCTTCCTGCAATCTAGGTGGGAAAATGGGTTGTCGCTCAGTTCCCTTTAGGGACAAGTCTCAGCGCTATCTGTATTTTTTCAGAAACGACGACTTCCTCAGGTACGCACGTTCCTACGGGGAGTTTGTCTTCTCAGCACTCCGTACAAGCGGCCGTTAGAACCCTGAGATCTGAACAAGGTTCTAATTGCTCTCCAGATGCCGCCTTTCGAGCCTTTGAAGGATGTCTCCCTTCCCGCTTTTCACGGGAAGTGGCCTTCTAGTAACGGTCTCGTCTCTTAGGAGAGTTTCCGAGCTAGCAACGCTCTCATACAAACTCCCTTCCTGGTCCTTCACCAGGACAGGGTAGTTCTGCGTCCGGTTCCGGAATTTCTCCCTAAGGTGGTATCCCACTTTCATATCAATCAGGATATCACCTCACCTTCTTTGTGTCCTCGTCCAGTCCATCAATTTCAGAAGGATTTGCATCTGTTGGTTCTGGTGAGAGCACTCAGGTTCTACTTCCCGCATGGCGCTCCTGCGCCACCCGGATGCACTCTTTGTCCTTGTCGCTGGTCGGCGTAAACAGTCGCAAGCTTCCAAATCCACCCTGGCTCGGGGGATCGAGGAACCAATTCTTGAAACCTACAGTTCTACTGGGCTTCTGGTTCTCTCAAGGCTGAAGGCCCATTCTACCAGAGCCGTGGGTGCATCCTGGACATTACGGCACCAGGCTACGGCTCAGCAGGTGTGTCAGGCACCTACCTGATTGGGTCTGCATACTTTTACCAAGCATTTTCAGGTGCATACCTACGCTTCGGCAGACGCCAGCCTAGGTAGATAAGTCCTTCAGGCGGCAATTGCCCACCTGTAGGAAAGGGCTGTTTGACGGCCCTATCACGAGGTATTCTTTTACCCACCCAGGGACTGCTTTTGGACGTCCCAATTGTCTGGGTCTCCCAATTAGGAGCGAAAAAGAAGAAGGGAATTTTGTTTACTTACCGTAAATTCCTTTTCTTCTAGCTCCAATTGGGAGACCCAGCACCCGCCCTGTTTTCTCGGGGTTTTTCTGTTTTTTCGGGTACACATGTTGTTCATGTGGTATGGTTCAGTTCTCCGATGTTTCCTCGGATTGATTTGGTCTTTAAACCAGTTATTGGCTTTCCTCCTTCTTGCTTTGGCACTAAAACTGGTGAGCCAGTGATCCCACTGGGGGTGTATAGCCAGAAGGGGAGGGGCCTTACACTTTTAAGTGTAATACTTTGTGTGGCCTCCGGAGGCAATAGCTATACACCCAATTGTCTGGGTCTCCCAATTGGAGCTAGAAGAAAAGGAATTTACGGTAAGTAAACAAAATTCCCTTCTTTCTGCTGACCGACTGTTTGGTGAGCGTTTGGATGTAACCATTAAACAGTCCAGGGGTAAGGATTCATCCTTTCCTCAGCCCGGACACAACAAACCCCAACAGAGCAGGAGGCAGTCGTGGTTTCGGTCTTTTCGAGGCTCGGGCAGGTCCCATTTTTCCTCGTCCAATGTGGACTCAAAAGGATCAGAGGAGCTCAGATTCTTGGCGGGCTCAGTCACGCCCAAAAAAGAGACAGTCTGAAAACCCGCTTCCAAGGCGGCTTCCTCATGACTTGCGGCCTCCTCTCTCCGCATCCTCGGTCGGTAGCAGGCTCACCCGCCTTGGCGATATTTAGCTGCCATAGGTCAATGACCGTTGGGTGTGAGACATTCTGTCTCACGGGTACAGGATAGAGCTCACTTCTCGTCCTCCAACTCGATTCTTCAGAACTTCTCCACCTCCCGGCCGAGCCGCTGCTCTTCTGCAAACAGGGTGCACTCTATAGGCAGAAAGAGTGATGACCCCCGTTCCTCTTCAGGAACAAGGTCACGGTTTTTACCCCAAATTATTTGCGGTGCCTATAAGAACGGGCCGTTCCGTCCCGTTCTGGATCTAAAACTGCTCAGCAAGCTCGTGGACACCAGGCGGTTCCGGATGTAATCCCTCCGCCATGTCATCGCCTCAATGTCCCAAGGAGATTTCCTAGCATCATTAGGCATCAAGGATGCTTATCCACACGTGCCGATTGATCCAGAGCACTAGCGTTTCTACGCTTCGTTATAGGAGACGAACACCTTCTGTTCGTAGCTCTACCTTCCGGCTAGCGACAGTCCCACTGGTCTTCGCCAAGGTCAGGGCAGCAGTAGTCACAGTCCTGCACTCTCAGGGTCACTCTGTGATCCCATATTTAGACGATCTACTTGTCAAGGCACTCTCTTAGGAAACATGCCGACACTGCCCGAACGTTGCGCTAGAGACTCTCTAGAGTTTTGGGTGGATCATCAACTTTTTGAAGTCAGATCCGACCCCGACCCTATCGCTAACATATCTAGGCATGGAGTTTCATACTCTCTCAGCGATAGTGAAGCTTCCGCTAGACAAACAGCATTCACTACGGGCTGCAATCTCTTCTTTAAGAACCAGTCGCACACATTGAGACGCCTCATGCACTTCCTACGTAAGATGGTAGCAATGGAGGCAGTTCTTTTCGCGCAGTTTCATCTGCGTCCACTACAATGTGACATTCTCCGCCAATGGGACGGGGAGTCGACCTCCCTCAACAGAGTCGTCTTTCTTTCTCAGGCGGCCAAGGAATCTCTACGGTGGTGGCTTCTTCCCACCTCATGGTCAAAAAGAAGGTCCTTCCTATCCCCATCCTGGGCGATAGTTACGACAGACGCGAGTCTATCAGGGTGGGGAGCAGTTTTTCTCCACCACAGCGCTCAGGGTACGTGGACTCAGCAAGAGTCCACCCTTCAGATCAATGTTCTTGAACACAGAGCAGTGTATCTTGCCCTACAAACCTTCCAACAGCAGCTGGACAGCAAGCAAATCCGACTTCAGTCGGACAACTCCACAGCGGTGGCATACATCAACCACCAAGGAAGAACGCGCAACCGGCAAGCCTTCCAGGAAGTCCGGCAGGTTCTGATGTGGGTGGAAGACACGGCATCCACCATATCCACAGTTCACATCCCAGGCGTGGAAAACTAGGAAGCTGACTTCCTAAGTCGCCGGGGTGTGGCCGAAAGGGTATGGTCTCTTCACCCGGACGGGTTTTGGGAGATCTGGCGCCGCTGACAGAGGCCGGACGTCGATCTAATGGCGTCACGGCACAACAACAATGTGCCAGCTTCATGGCACGGTTTCACAATCATCGAGCTCTGGCGGCAGACGCCTTAGTTCAGCATTGGTCGCAGTTCCAGCTACCTTAGGTGCCACCTCTGGCATTGTTGCCCAGAGTGCTGCGCTAGATCAGGACCGACTGCGGCCGCGCCATCCTCGTCGCTACAGATTGGCCAAGGATGTTGTGGTTCCCGGTTCTGTGGTGCCTCACGGTAGGCTAACCGGGGGCACTACCAGACCAATCAGACTGGCTGTCTCAAGGGCCATTCTTCCATTTGAATTCTACGGCCCTCAACCTGATGGTGTGGCATTGAGTCCTAGAACCTAGTGTCGTCAGGATTACCTCAGGACGTGGTTGCCACCATGAGACAGGCTAGCATACCAACGTCCGCCAAGATTGACCACAGGACGTGGAAGATATTCTTATCTCGGTGCTCGGCGCAGGGTGTTTCTCCCTGGCCGGTTGCATCGTCTATGTTTCCTTCCTTCCTGCAATCTAGGTTGGAAAAAGGGTTGTCGCTCAGTTCCCTTTAGGGACAAGTCTCAGCGCTATCTGTATTTTTTCAGAAACGACTTCCTCAGGTACGCACGTTCCTACGGGGAGTTTGTCGTCTCACCACTCCGTTCAAGCGGCCGTTAGAGCCCTGGGATCTGAACAAGGTTCTAATTGCTCTCCAGATGCCGCCTTTCGAGCCTTTGAAAGAGGTCTCCCTTCCCGCTTTTCTCGGGAAGTGGCCTTCTAGTAACGGTCTCGTCTCTTAGGAGAGTTTCCGAGCTAGCAACGCTCTCATACAAATCTCCCTTCCTGGTCCTTCACCAGGACAGGGTAGTTCTGCGTCCGATTCCGGAATTTCTCCCTAAGGTGGTATCCCACTTTCATATCAATCAGGATATCACCTCACCTTCTTTGTGTCCTCGTCCAGTCCATCAATTTCAGAAGGATTTGCATCTGTTGGTTCTGGTGAGAGCACTCAGGTTCTACTTCCCGCATGGCGCTCCTGCGCCACCCGGATGCACTCTTTGTCCTTGTCGCTGGTCGGCGTAAACAGTCGCAAGCTTCTGAATCCACCCTGGCTCGGGGGATCGAGGAACCAATTCTTGAAACCTACAGTTCTACTGGGCTTCTGGTTCTCTCAAGGCTGAAGGCCCATTCTACCAGAGCCGTGGGTGCATCCTGGGCATTACGGCACCAGGCTACGGCTCAGCAGGTGTGTCAGGCACCTACCTGATTGAGTCTGCATACTTTTACCAAGCATTTTCAGGTGCATACCTACGCTTCGGCAGACGCCAGCCTAGGTAGATAAGTCCTTCAGGCGGCGATTGCCCACCTGTAGGAAAGGGCTGTTTGACGGCCCTATCACGAGGTATTCTTTTACCCACCCAGGGACTGCTTTTGGACGTCCCAATTGTCTGGGTCTCCCAATTCGGAGCGAAAAAGAAGAAGGGAATTTTGTTTACTTACCGTAAATTCCTTTTCTTCTAGCTCCAATTGGGAGACCCAGCACCCGCCCTGTTTTCTCGGGGTTTTTTCTGTTTTTTCGGGTACACATGTTGTTCATGTGGTATGGTTCAGTTCTCCGATGTTTCCTCGGATTGAATTGGTCTTTAAACCAGTTATTGGCTTTCCTCCTTCTTGCTTTGGCACTAAAACTGGTGAGCCAGTGATCCCACTGGGGGTGTATAGCCAGAAGGGGAGGGGCCTTACACTTTTAAGTGTAATACTTTGTGTGGCCTCCGGAGGCAATAGCTATACACCCAATTGTCTGGGTCTCCCAATTGGAGCTAGAAGAAAAGGAATTTACAGTAAGTAAACAAAATTCCCTTCTTTTCTGACCACGCTGACTTCAGAGAAGCAGTCCAGAAACACCACGCTTACCAGATAAGCGTCTTCTCCAAACGTTTTTAAGATACACGTTATCCCTTTTCCCCTGACGTGGTCAAGCGCTGGACCCAGGGTCCAAAGGTGGATTCTCCAATCTCCAGGCTTGCGTCTAGAGCCATAGTTGCACTGGAGATGGGGCTTCACTTAAAGATGCCATTCACAGACAGATGGACTCTGGTTGAAATCTGTCTAGGAGGCTATCGGCGTGTCGGTTGCTCCGGCATTCACAGCCGTATAGGCAACCTAACCTTTTCAGCTGTTCTTGCGCAGCTGGCCTTGAGCACATGTACATCTGTACCGCAGAGGCGTCCGTAACTCCGCAATGTCTGCACTGCGACGTACCCTATTAATGCTGTCCTAAAAGTACAGTCGAGGTTTCGGTCCTTCCCAAGCTCGGGCAGGTCCCAATTGTCCTCGTGCAAAAGGGCTACAAAACCTCAGACGGGCTCAGATTCCGGCCGGGCTCAATCACGCCCAAGGAAGGCAGCCGGAGGAACCGCTACCAAGGCGGTCTCCTCATGACTCTCAGCTCTCTCTCTCTCTCCGCATCCGCGGTTGATGGCAGACTCCCCCGCCTTTGGCGATATTTAGCTGCCACAGGTCACAGACCGGTGGGTGACGGACATTGTGCTCACGTGCACAGGACAGTGTTCTGTTCTCGTCCTCCGACTCCATTCTTCAGAACGGCCCCACCTCCCCACCGAGCAGATGCCCTGCTGCAGGCGGTGGACGCTCTAAGAGCAGAAGGAGTGGTGATCCCTGTCCCCCCTCAGGAACGAGGGCGAGGGTTTGTACTCCAATCTCTTTGTGGCTCCAAAAAAGGACGGCTCCTTCCGTCCTGTTCTGGACCTAAAACTGCTCAATAAGCATGCGAACGCCAGGCGGTTCCGGATGGAATCCCTCCGATCCGTCATTACCTCAATGTCTCGAGGAGACTTCCTTGCCTCAACAGACATCAAAGATGCCTATCTCCACGTGCCAATTGCTACGGAGCACCAACGTTTTCTACGTTTTGTGATAGGAGACGACCATCTTCAGTTCGTAGCTCTGCCATTCGGTCTGGCGACAGCCCCACGGGTGTTCACCAAGGTCATGGCGGCAGTGGTAGCAGTCTTGCACTCTCAGGGACACCCGGTGATCCCTTACTTGGACGATCTACTCGTCAAAGCACCCTCCCTCGAGGCATGACAACGCAGCCTGAATGTTACGCTGGAGACTCTCCAGACTTTCGGGTGGATCATCAATTTGGCAAGGTCAAATCGGTCACCGACTCAATCACTAACGTATCTCGGCATGGAGTTCACACTCTATCAGCGATAGTGAAGCTTCCGCTGAACAAGCAGCGTTCACTGCAAACAGAGGTGCAGTCTCTCCTTCAAGGCCAGTCGCACCCCTTAAGGCGCCTCATGCACTTCCTAGGGAAGATGGTGGCAGCCATGGAGGCAGTTCCCTTTGCGCAGTTTCATCTGCGCCAACTGCAAGGGGACATTCTCCGCCAATGGGACGGGCAGTCAACCTCCCTGGACAGGAAAGTCTCCCTTTCCCAGACGGCCAAGGACTCTCTGCAATGGTGGCTTATTCCCACCTCATTGTCACAGTGAAGATCCTTCCTACCCCCATCCTGGGCAGTGGTCACGACAGATACGAGTCTGTCAGGGTGGGGAGCAGTTTGTCTCCGCCACAGGGCTCAGGGGACGTGGACTCAGCAGGAGTCCACCCTTCAGATCAATGTTCTGGAAATCGGGGCAGGGTATCTTACCCTACTAGCTTTCCAGCAGTGGCTAGAAAGAGAGCAGATCCGAATCCAGTCGGACAACTCCACAGCGGTGGCATACATCAACCACCAAGGAGGGACGCGCAGTCGGCAAGCCTTCCAGGAAGTCCGGCGAATCCTCATGTGGGTGGAGGACACAGCATCCACCATATCCGCAGTTCACATCCCGGGCGTAGAAAACTGGGAAGCAGACTTCCTCAGTCGCCAGGGTATGGACGCAGGGGAATGGTCCCTTCACCCGGACGTGTTTCAGGAAATCTGTCGCCGCTGGGGGGTGCCGGACGTCGACCTAATGGCGTCTCGGCACAACAACAAGGTCCCGGCATTTATGGCACGATCGCGCGATCACAGAGCTCTGGCGGCAGACGCCTTAGTGCACGATTGGTCGCAGTTCCGGCTCACATATGTGTTTCCACCTCTGGCACTCTTGCCCAGAGTACTGCGCAAAAAATCAGATCCGATTGCAGCCGCGTCATACTCGTCGCCCCAGACTGGCCGAGGAGATCGTGGTACCCGGATCTGTGGCATCTCACGGTCGGCCGACCGTGGTCACTACCAGGCTGGCCAGACTTACTGTCCCAAGGGCCGTTTTTTCCATCGGAATTCTGCGGCCCTGAACCTGACTGTGTGGCCATTGAGTCCTGGATCCTAGCGTCTTCAGGATTATCCCAAGGGGTCGTTGCCACCATGAAACAGGCTAGGAAGTCCACCTCTGCTAAGATCTACCACAGAACGTGGAAGATTTTCTTAACCTGGTGCTCGGCTCAGGGAGTGTCTCCCTGGCCATTTGCATTGCCTACTTTTCTTTCCTTCCTGCAATCGGGGTTAGAAAAGGGCTTGTCGCTCGGCTTCCTTAAGGGGGAAGTCTCGGCACTATCCGTGTTTTTTCAGAAGCGTCTAGCACGTCTTTCTAAGGTGCGCACGTTCCTACAGGGGGTCTGTCATATCGTACCCCCGTACAAGCGGCCGTTAGATCCATGGGATCTCAACAGGGTATTAGTTGCTCTCCAGAAGCCGCCTTTCGAGCCTCTGAAGGAAGTTTCCTTTCTCGCCTGTCACAGAAGGTGGCGTTTCTCGTTGCGATCACATCGCTTCGGCGAGTGTCTGAGCTGGCAGCTCTGTCATCCAAGGCTCCCTTCCTGGTGTTCCACCAGGACAAGGTAGTGCTGCGCCCCATTCCGGAGTTTCTCCCTAAGGTCGTATCCTCATTTCATCTTAATCAGGATATATCCTTGCCTTCCTTTTGTCCTCATCCGGTTCACCGGTATGAAAAGGACTTACGTTTGTTAGATCTGGTGAGAGCACTCAGACTCTACATTTCCCGCACGGCGCGCATGCGCCGTTCCGATGCACTTTTTGTCCTTGTCGCTGGTCCGCGCAAGGGGTTTCAGGCTTCTAAAGCCACCCTGGCTCGATGGATCAAAGAACCAATTCTAGAGGCCTACCGTTCTGCGGGGCTTCCGGTTCCTTCAGGGCTAAAAGCCCACTCAACCAGAGCCGTGGGTGCGTCCTGGGCATTACGACACCAGGCTTCGGCTCAACAAGTGTACCAGGCAGCTACCTGGTCCAGTCTGCACACTTTCACCAAGCATTATCAGGTGCATACCTATGCTTCGGCGGATGCCAGCTTAGGTAGAAGAGTCCTGCAGGCGGCAGTGACACCCCCGTAGGGGAGGGCTGTTTTGCAGCCCTAACATGAGGTATTTCTTTACCCACCCAGGGACAGCTTTTGGACGTCCCAATCGTCTGGGTCTCCCAATAGAGCGCTGAAGAAGAAGGGAATTTTGTTACTTACCGTAAATTCCTTTTCTTCTAGCTCTTATTGGGAGACCCAGCACCCGCCCTGTTGTCCTTCGGGATGTTTTTGTTGTTTGCGGGTACACATGTTGTTCATGTTGAACGGTTTTTCAGTTCTCCGATGTTACTCGGAGTTAATTTGTTTAAACCAGTTATTGGCTTTCCTCCTTCTTGCTTTGGCACTAAAACTGGAGAACCCGTGATACCACGGGGGGGTATAGCCAGAAGGGGAGGGGCCTTGCACTTTTTAGTGTAGTGCTTTGTGTGGCCTCCGGAGGCAGTAGCTATACCCCAATCGTCTGGGTCTCCCAATAAGAGCTAGAAGAAAAGGAATTTACGGTAAGTAACAAAATTCCCTTCTTTATATTGTTTTTGATTTTTGTTTGTGTTTTTTTTGTTTTTGTTTTGTGTAAGGATTTTATTCAGCACCTACAATCTAATGTAAGTGATCACATAATTTGGATACGTGACCACACGTAGCATGGATGTGACATTGCCTTAACCTGATTATTCAGGAAGCCTAATGGTGTAGTATATGGTAGTCTCCACGCCAGTGCTATACACTTGTACCATATGCAATATCAAAGCGGTTTTAGATGTTGGGTGAGAATATTTTTTTTTCTTCGGCGCTCCATTGGGAGACCCAGACGATTGGGTGTATAGCACTGCCTCCGGAGGCCACACAAAGCACTACACTAAAAAGTGCAAGGCCCCTCCCCTTCTGGCTATACACCCCCAGTGGGATCACTGGCTCACCAGTTTTCTGCTTTGTGCGAAGAAGGTCAGACATCCACGCATAGCTCCACTGTTTAGTCAGCAGTAGCTGCTGACTCTATCGGATGGAAGAAAAGAGGGCCCATATAGGGCCCCCAGCATGCTCCCTTCTCACCCCACTTGCGGTTTGTAAGGTTGAGGTACCCATTGCGGGTACGGAGGCTGGAGCCCACATGCTGCTTTCCTTCCCCATCCCCCTGAGGGGCTCTGTGGAAGTGGGATCTTACCGGCCCCCAGACCCTGAGGCCGAGCTCCATCCACAGACCCAGAGACCCTGCTGGAGGAGCTGAGTACAGTCAGGGACAAGGCCCTGCAACGTTCAGGTACTCTGTGTCCCCGCACAGACAGGCCACGCACACTCCAGGCTTGCTGGGTGTGCTAGTGCGCCGGGGGCACTAGCGCTGCGCGCTCGGGTTAGAGTCACTGCAGCTTAGCTGAGTGATTTTATGTCTTGGGAACTACCGCGCCGGCCGCTCCGGGAGCGGCGGCGCGGCTGGGACTTGTAGTGCGCCGGGGACTCGCGCTGCCCGCGCTTTTACGGCGGCAGCGCTCATAAATCTAGTCCCCGGCTTTTGCGGCCTAGCTCTGCTTCGTTCCCGCCCCCACCCTGTCAATCAGGGAAAGGGAGAGACGCTGTTCTATAGTCAGCGCCGAGGGCTGGAGTCTTATTTACATACTCCAGCCCTCTCACTGGGCACAGTGGGGCGCAGGTTTCCCGCTCTTGGTCTCAACACGCCCAGGGCCCGCCCCTCTCCACAGGACGCCGGCAGCCATTCCTGCATGCAGTCTGGCTGGAGAACGGACACAGGCTCTGGGGGACTCAGACAGGGGACTCTGGCGACCACACACCCGCGTTTATGCGGGCGGTAAGCTGCACATAAGTGCTGGCCCCACTAGTGCCACAGTGTTATTTGGTGCATTTTTTCCCTGTACCATATATATTTATATTGCACTGTACAGTCGCTTCTTGGCTTATACCCTACATTGCTCTGAGGAGACAACAACATGTCATCCGCAAAACGCAAGGGTGCCAAGGCACAGGCGGTATGCACTGCTTGTGCCGCATGTGGGGCTAATCTACCGGCAGGTTCCAATGACCCCCATTGTGTGCAATGTTCAATCCCTGTGCCACTTCGGCAGCCAGAGTCTATGGTAGTAGTGGCCCAGGCAGAGACGCCTGTGAACCCTGCCCCGGTGACGGGGACAGAATTTGCAGTTTTTGCTGATAAGATGTCTGTGACTATGACAAAAATCCTGGAAACCTTGCAGTCCAGGCCAGTTTCTCAGACCATGGACACTGCTGTGTCTATGCTCCCCGGTCCCCCTCAGTTGGAGCTAATCCGTACTTCAAGGGGGTCCCAGGCATCACAGGCTGAAGACTCTGACTCGGATGACAGTCCCAGGCAGCCTAAGCGGGCTCGCTGGGAAAGACCCTCGCCGTCATCACACTGGTCAGGGTCTCAGCGAGACGAGGCTCTGTATGAGGAGACAGAGGTGGGTGATCAGGAATCTAATCCTGACACCGCTCTCAATCTAGATACCCCTGATGGTGACGCTATGGTAAATGACCTTATAGCGGCCATCAATAGACTGTTGGATATTTCTCCCCCAGCCCCTTCAGCAGAGGAGGCAGCTGCACAGCAGGAGAAGTTCCATTTCCGGTATCCTAAGCGTAAATTGAGTACTTTTCTGGACCACTCTGACTTCAGAGAATCAGTCCAGAAACATCATGCTTATCCAGATAAGCGTTTCTCCAAACGTCTTAAGGATACACGTTATCCCTTTCCCCCTGACGTGGTCAAACGCTGGACCCAGTGTCCAAAGGTGGACCCCCCAATCTCCAGGCTTGCGGCTAGATCCATAGTTGCAGTGGAAGATGGGGCTTCACTTAAAGATGCCAATGACAGACAGATGGACCTTTGGTTAAAGTCTGTCTATGAAGCTATCGGCGCGTCGTTTGCTCCAGCATTCGCGGCCGTGTGGGCACTCCAAGCTATTTCAGCTGGCCTGGCACAGGTGGACTCTATCATACGTCCAGCAGTGCCGCGAGTAGCGTCCCTAACCTCGCAAATGTCTGCGTTTGCGACTTACGCTATCAACGCTGTCCTGGACTCTACGAGCCGTACCTCAATGGCGTCTGCCAACTCTGTGGTTTTGCGCAGAGCCTTGTGGTTAAAGGAATGGAAAGCAGATTCTGCTTCCAAGAAATGTTTAACCAGCTTGCCACTATCTGGAGACAGACTGTTTGGTGAGCAATTGGCTGAGATCATTAAACAGTCCAAGGGTAAGGACTCCTCCTTACCCCAGCCCAGATCGAGCAAACCTCAACAGAGGAAGTGGCAGTCGAGGTTTCGGTCCTTTCGAGGCTCCAGCAAGACCCAATTCTCCTCGTCCAAAGGGACTCAGAAGGAGCAAAGGAGCTCAGATTCCTGGCGGGCTCATTCACGCCCCAAGAAAGCAACCGGAGGAACCGCTTCCAAGGCGGCTGCCTCATGACTTTCGGCCTCATCCCTCCGCATCCTCGGTCGGTGGCAGGCTCTCCCGCTTTTGCGACATTTGGCTGCCACAGGTCAAAGACCGGTGGGTAGCAGACATTTTGTCTCACGGGTACAGGATAGAATTCAGTTCTCATCCTCCGCCTCGGTTCTTCAGAACCTCCCCACATCCCGACCGAGCAAATGCCCTTCTGCAGGCGGTGTGCTCACTAAGAGCAGAAGGAGTGGTGATCCCTGTTCCTCTGCAGGAACAAGGACAAGGTTTTTACTCCAATCTCTTCGTGGTTCCAAAAAAGGACGGCTCGTTCCGTCCTGTTCTGGACCTAAAGCTGCTCAACAAGCATGTGAACGCCAGGCGGTTCCGGATGGAATCCCTCCGCTCCGTCATTGCCTCAATGTCTCAAGGAGATTTCCTTGCATCAATAGACATCAAAGATGCTTATCTCCACGTGCCGATTGCTACAGAGCACCAACGTTTTTTACGTTTCGTGATAGGAGACGACCATCTCCAGTTCGTAGCTCTGCCATTTGGTCTGGCGACAGCCCCACGGGTTTTCACCAAGGTCATGGCGGCAGTGGTAGCAGTCCTGCATTCTCAGGGACATTCGGTGATTCCTTACTTAGACGATCTACTTGTCAAAGCACCCTCTCAAGAGGCATGCCAACACAGCCTGAATGTTGCGCTGGAGACTCTCCAGACTTTCGGGTGGATCATCAACTTTTCAAAGTCAAACCTGGCACCGACTCAATCACTAACGTATCTTGGCATGGAGTTTCATACTCTCTCAGCGATAGTGAAGCTTCCGCTGGACAAGCAGCGGTCACTACAGACAGGGGTGCAGTCTCTCCTTCAGGGTCAGTCGCACCCCTTAAGGCGCCTCATGCACTTCCTAGGGAAGATGGTGGCAGCAATGGAGGCAGTCCCGTTCGCGCAGTTTCATCTGCGCCCACTTCAATGGGACATTCTCCGCCAATGGGACGGGAAGACAACTTCCCAAGACAGGACAGTCTCCCTTTCTCAGATGACCAAGGACTCTCTGCAATGGTGGCTTCTTCCCACCTCATTATCACAGGGAAGATCATTCCTGCCCCCATCCTGGGCAGTGGTCACGACAGACGCGAGTCTGTCAGGGTGGGGAGCAGTTTTTCTCCACCACATGGCTCAAGGGACGTGGACTCAGCAGGAGTCCACCCTTCAGATCAATGTTCTGGAAATCAGGGCAGTGTATCTTGCCCTATTAGCCTTCCAGCAGTGGCTGGAAGGAAAGCAGATCCGAATTCAGTCGGACAACTCCACAGCGGTGGCATACATCAACCACCAAGGAGGGACACGCAGTCGGCAAGCCTTCCAGGAAGTCAGGCGGATTCTGATGTGGGTGGCGGAAAGAGCATCCACCATATCCGCAGTTCACATCCCGGGCGTAGAAAACTGGGAAGCAGACTTCCTCAGTCGCCAGGGCATGGACGCAGGGGAATGGTCCCTTCACCCGGACGTGTTTCAGGAAATCTGCCGCCGCTGGGGGGTGCCGGACGTCGACCTAATGGCGTCTCGGCACAACAACAAGGTCCCGACCTTCATAGCGCGGTCTCGCGATCAAAGAGCTCTAGCGGCAGACGCCTTAGTGCAAGATTGGTCGCAGTTCCGGCTCCCTTATGTGTTTCCACCTCTGGCACTCTTGCCCAGAGTGTTACGCAAGATCAGATCCGATTGCGGCCGCGTCATACTCGTCGCCCCAGACTGGCCGAGGAGGTCGTGGTACCCGGATCTGTGGCATCTCACGGTCGGCCAACCGTGGGCACTACCAGACCGACCAGACTTACTGTCCCAAGGGCCGTTTTTCCATCGGAATTCTGCGGCCCTGAACCTAACTGTGTGGCCATTGAGTCCTGGATCCTAGCGTCTTCAGGATTATCCCAAGGGGTCGTTGCCACCATGAGACAGGCTAGGAAGCCCACGTCTGCTAAGATCTACCACAGAACGTGGAAGATATTCTTATCCTGGTGCTCTGCACAAGGAGTATCCCCCTGGCCATTCGCGTTACCTGTCTTTCTTTCCTTCCTGCAATCTGGGTCGGAAAAGGGCTTGTCGCTCGGCTCCCTTAAAGGGCAAGTCTCGGCACTATCCGTGTTTTTTCAGAAGCGTCTAGCGCGACTTTCTAAGGTGCGCACGTTCCTGCAGGGGGTGTGTCATATCGTACCTCCGTACAGGAGGCCGTTAGATCCGTGGGATCTAAACAAGGTCCTTGTTGCTCTCCAGAAGCCGCCTTTCGAGCCCCTGAGGGATGTGTCACTTTCTCGACTCTCACAGAAAGTGGCATTTCTGGTAGCGGTCACGTCTCTTCGGAGAGTGTCTGAACTAGCAGCGCTGTCATCCAAAGCTCCTTTCCTGGTGTTCCACCAGGACAAGGTAGTGCTGCGCCCCATTCAGGAGTTTCTCCCGAAGGTGGTATCCTCTTTTCATCTTAATCAGGATATCTCCTTGCCTTCCTTTTATCCGCATGCAGTTCATCGGTATGAAAAGGATCTACATTTGTTGGATCTGGTGAGAGCACTCAGAATCTACATTTCCCGCACGGCGCCCCTGCGCCGCTCGGATGCACTCTTTGTCCTTGTCGCTGGTAAGCGCAAAGGGTCGCAGGCTTCAAAAGCCACCCTGGCTCGATGGATCAAAGAACCAATTCTTGAAGCCTACCGTTCTGCTGGGCTTCCGGTTCCATCAGGGCTGAAGGCCCATTCTACCAGAGCCGTGGGTGCGTCCTGGGCATTACGACACCAGGCTACGGCTCAACAGGTGTGCCAGGCAGCTACCTGGTCGAGTCTGCACACTTTCACCAAACATTATCAGGTGCATACCTATGCTTCGGCGGACGCCAGCCTAGGTAGAAGAGTCCTGCAGGCGGCAGTTGCTTCCCCGTAGGGGAGGGCTGTCTTGCAGCTCTAACATGAGGTATTTCTTTACCCACCCAGGGACAGCTTTTAGACGTCCCAATCGTCTGGGTCTCCCAATGGAGCGCCGAAGAAGAAGGGAATTTCTTCGGCGCTCCATTAGGAGACCCAGACGATTGGGTGTATAGCTACTGCCTCCGGAGGCCACACAAAGCATTACACTAAAAAGTGCAAGGCCCCTCCCCTTCTGGCTATACACCCCCCGTGGGATCACTTGCTCACCAGTTTTCTGCTTTGTGCGAAGGAGGTCAGACATCCACGCATAGCTCCACTGTTTAGTCAGCAGTAGCTGCTGACTATATCGGATGGAAGAAAAGAGGGCCCATATAGGGCCCCCAGCATGCTCCCTTCTCACCCCGCTGGTGGTTTGTAAGGTTGAGGTACCTATTGCTGGTACGGAGGCTGGAGCCCACATGCTGTTTTCCTTCCACATCCCCCTGAGGGGCTCTGAGGAAGTGGGATCTTACCGGCCCCAAAGCCCTGAGGCCGGGCTCCATCCACAGACCCATTGAACCTGCTGGATACGGAGCTGGGTACCGTTCAGGGACATGGCCCTGCACCATTCAGGTACTCTGTGTCCCCGTACACACAGGCACAGCACACTCCAGACTTGCTGGGTGTGCTAGTGCGCCGGGGACAGTAAAGGGTTACAGTCACTGCAGCCTAGCTGAGTGACTTTATTGGGAACTACCGCGCCGGACGCTCCGGGAGCGGCGGCGCGGCTGGGACTTGTAGTGCGCCGGGGACTTGGCGCCGACCGCGCTTTTACGGCGGCGGCGCTTATAAATCCAGTCCCCGGCTTTTGCGGCCTAGCTCCGCTTCGTTCCCGCCCCCACCCTGTCAATCAGGGTAGGGGAGAGACGCTGTACAATCAGCAGCGCCGAGGGCTGGAGCCTTATTTACATGCTCCAGCCCTCTCACTGGACACTGTGGGACGCCGGTTTCCCGCTCTGACTTGGGGGCACGCCCACGGCCCGCCCCTACTCACACGAGCTGGAGAAGGACGCCGGCAGCCATTCCTGCAGTCCGAGCTGAGAGATCGGACTCTGGGCAACCAGGCACAGGACTAGGGCGACCACACACCCGCTTATAGGCGGGCGGTAAGCGGCACCTGAAGTGCTGACCCCACTAAATACCGCAGTTGTCCATTTGTATTTTTATGCTTACACTGCATAGGTCGCTATTTTTGGCTATATGCCCTCTTAGATGGCGACACATCAGCAGCAGGAAAGCAGGGGTGCTAAGGCACAGGCTTTCTATGCTGCTTGTATTGCATGTACTGAAGTGTTCATGTGTATTTATGCTTGTATGCTATACACTGCACTGTACGGTCGCTAGTCTGGGCTATTTTCGCCTAGAATGACTAGACTACAGCAGCAGAAAAGCAAGGGTGCTGAGGCACAGGTTTTTTTCTATGCTGCTTGTATTGCAGGGGTTGCAGTGTTCATTTGTACTTATGCTTGTATGCTATACATTGCACTGTATGGTCGATATTCTGGGCTATATTCCCCTAGATGGCTAGTCTACAGCAGCAGAAAAGCAGGGGTGCCAAGGCACAGGCTTTCTATGCTGCTTGTATTGCATGTGCTGCAGTGTTCATTTGTACTTTATGCTTGTATGCTATACATTACATTGTACGGTCGCCATTCTTGGCTCTATATCCTAGATGGCTAGTCGGCAGCAGCATATAAGCAACACAGGCTTTCGATGCTGTTTTTACTGCATGTGATACTGTTCCACGGCACTGAACCCCATTGTGTGCAATGCTCCCCTGGAGCACTTGGTCAGCCGGGGTCTCTACTAGACGTGGCCAAAGGACAACCCTGTCCAAGGACAGGGATGGAGTTGCAATGGGATAGAGACTTGCAGTCCGGACAGGACATGGGCAATCTGGATCATTGCTCCCTGGCCACCCTCATTGGGAATAAAATCGGTGCTCCGGGGGGGGGGGGTCCCAGGAGGCTCTCTGTATGATGAGGCAGACGTAGCTCATCAGGACTTTGATCCTGACAACGCTCTCAATCCGGATACACCGGATGGTGACGCCATAAGGAATGATCCTATAGCGTCCATCAATCGTATGTTGGATATTTCTCCCTCAGCTCCACCAGCGGAGGAGTCAGCTTCACAGCAGGAGAAGTCCTATTTCAGTAGCTCAAACGTATATTGAGTATTTTTCTGGCCACGCTGACTTCAGAGAAGCAGTCCAGGAACACCACGCTTACCAGATAAGCGTTTTCTCCAAACGTATTAAGGATACACGTTATCCTTTTCCCCCTGACGTGGTCAAGCGCGGGACCCAGGGTCCAAAGGTGGATTCTCCAATCTCCAGGCTTGCGGCTAGAGCCATAGTTGCAGTGGAGATGGGACTTCACTTAAAGATGCCAGACAGATGGACTCTGGTTGAAATCTGTCTATGAGACTATCGGCGTGTCGGTTGCTCCGGCATTTACAGCCGTATGGGCACCCTAAGCTTTTCAGCTGTTCTTGCACAGCTGGTCTTGAGCATATGTACATTTGTGCCGCAGGGGCGTCCGTAACCTTGCAATGTCTGCATTGCGACTTACCCTATTAATGCTGTCCTGGAAGGACAGTCGAGGTTTCGGTCCTTCCCAAGCTCGGGCAGGTCCCAATTGTCCTCGTCCAAAAGAGCTGAAAAGCCTCAGAGGGGCTCAGCTTCCGGGGGCTCAATCACGCCCAAGGAAGGCAGCCGGAGGAACCGCTACCAAGGCGGTCTCCTCATGACTCTCAGCTCTCTCATCTCTCCGCATCCGCGGTTGATGGCAGATTCGCTCGCCTTTGGCGACATTTAGCTGCCACAGGTCACAGACCGGTGGGTGAGGGACATTGTGCCCACGGGCACAGGACAGAGTTCTGTTCTCGTCCTCCGACTCGATTCTTCAGAACGTCCCCACCTCCCCACCGAGCCGATGCTCTTCTGCAGGCAGAAGGAGTGGTAATCCCTGTTCCTCTTCAGGAACAAGACACGGTTTTCCTCCAATCTGGTTGTGGTGCCAAAAAAGGATGGCTCTTTCCGTTCCGTTCTGGACCTAAAACTGCTCAACAAGCACGTGGAGGCCAGGCGGTTCCGGATGAAACCCTCCGCTCCGTCATTGCCTCAATGTCTCAAGGATATTTCCTAGCATCAATAGACATCAAAGATGCTTATCTCCACGTGCCGATTGCTACAGAGCACCAATGTTTTCTACGTTTCGTGATGGGAGACGACCATCTTCAGTTCGTAGCTCTGCCATTCGGTCTGGCGACAGCCCCACGGGTGTTCACCAAGGTCATGGCGGCAGTGGTAGCAGTCTTGCACTCACAGGGACACTCTGTGATCCCTTACTTGGACGATCTACTTGTCAAGGCACCCTCTCAAGAGGCATGCCAACTCAGCCTGAATGTTGCGCTGGAGACTCTCCAGACGTTCGGGTGGATCATCGACTTCTCAAAGTCAAACCTGTCACCGACCCAATCACTAACGTATCTGGGCATGGAGTTTCATACCCTCTCAGCGCTAGTGAAGCTTCCGCTGGACAAGCAGCGGTCACTACAGAGGGGTGCAGACTCTCCGTCAAGGTCAGTCGCACTCCTTAAGACGCCTCATGCACTTCCTCGGGAAGATGGTGGCGGCAATGGAGGCGGTTCCGTTTGCGCAGTTTCATCTGCGTCCTCTTTATTGGGACATTCTCCGCCAATGGGACGGGAAGTCAACATCCCTGAACAGGAAAGTATCCCTTTCACAGAAGGACTCTCTGCAATGGTGGCTTCTTCCCACCTCATTATCACAGGGAAGATCCTTCCTACCACCGTCTTGGGCGGTAGTCACGACAGACGCGTGTCTGTCAGGGTGGGGAGCAGTTTTTCTCCACCGCAGGGCTCAGGGTACGTGGACTCAGCAGGAGTCCACCCTTCAGATCCATGTTCTGGAAATCAGAGCAGTGTATCTTGCCCTACTAGCCTTCCAGCAGTGGCTGGAAGGAAAGCAGATCCGAATTCAGTCGGACAACTCCACAGCGGTGGCATACATCAATCACCAAGGAGGGACACGCAGTCGGCAAGCCTTACAGGAAGTCCGGCGGATTCTGATGTGGGTGGAAGCCACGGCCTCCACCGTATCCGCAGTTCACATCCCCGGCGTAGAAAACTGGGAAGCAGACTTCCTCAGCCGCCAGGGCATGGACGCAGGGGAATGGTCCCTTCACCCGGACGTGTTTCAGGAAATCTGTAGCCGCTGGGGAAGGCCGGACGTCGACCTAATGGCGTCCAGGCACAACAACAAGGTCCCAACCTTCATAGCACGGTCTCGCGATCACAGAGCTCTGGCGGCAGACGCCTTAGTGCAAGATTGGTCGCAGTTCCGGCTCCCTTATGTGTTTCCACCTCTGGCACTCTTGCCCAGAGTGCTACGCAAGATCAGATCCGACTGCAGCCGCGTCATACTCGTCGCCCCAGACTGGCCAAGGAGGGCGTGGTATCCGGATCTGTGGCATCTCACGGTCGGCCAACCGTCGGCACTACCAGACCGACCAGACTTACTGTCCCAAGGGCCGTTTTTCCATCGGAATTCTGCGGCCCTGAACCTGACTGTGTGGCCATTGAGTCCTGGATCCTAGGGTCTTCAGGATTATCCCAAGGGGTCGTTGCCACCATGAGACAGGCTAGGAAGCCCACGTCCGCTAAGATCTACCACAGAACGTGGAGGATATTCTTATCCTGGTGCTCTGCTCAGGGAGTGTCTCCCTGGCCTTTTGCATTGCCTACCTTTCTTTCTTTCCTGCAATCTGGGTTAGAAAAAGGTTTGTCGCTCGGCTCCCTTAAAGGGCAAGTCTCGGCGCTATCCGTCTTTTTTCAAAAGCGTCTAGCACGACTTCCTAAGGTGCGCACGTTCCTGCAGGGGGTTTGTCATATTGTACCCCCGTACAAGCGGCCGTTAGATCCATGGGATCTGAACAGGGTACTAGTTGCCCTCCAGAAGCCGCCCTTCGAGCCTCTGAGGGAGGTTTCACTTTCTAGACTATCACAGAAAGTGGCTTTTCTGGTAGCGATCACATCTCTTCGGAGAGTGTCTGAGCTAGCAGCGCTGTCATCCAAGGCTCCTTTCCTGGTCTTCCACCAGGACAAGGTAGTGCTGCGCCCCATTCAGGAGTTTCTCCCGAAGGTGGTATCCTCTTTTCATCTTAATCAGGATATCTCTTTGCCTTCTTTTTGTCCTCATGCAGTTCATCGGTATGAGAAGGATTTACATTTGTTAGATCTGGTGAGAGCACTCAGAATCTACATTTCCCGCACGGCGCCCCTGCGCCGCTCCGATGCACTCTTTGTCCTTGTCGCTGGTAAGCGCAAAGGGTCGCAGGCTTCCAAAGCCACCCTGGCTCGATGGATCAAAGAACCAATTCTTGAAGCCTACCGTTCTGCTGGGCTTCCGGTTCCATCAGGGCTGAAGGCCCATTCTACCAGAGCCGTGGGTGCGTCCTGGGCATTACGACACCAGGCTACGGCTCAACAGGTGTGCCAGGCAGCTACCTGGTCGAGTCTGCACACTTTCACCAAACATTATCAGGTGCATACCTATGCTTCGGCGGACGCCAGCCTAGGTAGAAGAGTCCTGCAGGCGGCAGTTGCCTCCCCGTAGGGGAGGGCTGTCTTCGCAGCTCTAACATGAGGTATTTCTTTACCCACCCAGGGACAGCTTTTGGACGTCCCAATCGTCTGGGTCTCCCAATGGAGCGCCGAAGAAGAAGGGAATTTTGTTACCGTAAATTCCTTTTCTTCTAGCTCCTATTGGGAGACCCAGCACCCGCCCTGTTGTCCTTCGGGATTTTTGGGTTTTTTCGGGTACACATGTTGTTCATGTTGAACGGTTTTTCAGTTCTCCGATGTTACTCGGAGTGAATTTGTTTAAAGGGAACCTGTCATGAGAAATGTCCCCTAAAACCTCACAGATTCCCCCTCTGCAGCTCCTGGGCTGCATTCTATAAAGGTCCCTGTTATGATTGTGGCCACTTTCTGACCTAAAAAAAGTGTTTATAAAGTTGTACCTTTTTTGCTTCTGATTCTGTAAATACGTCCCGGGGGCGGGCTGCCTGATGGCCGTTAGTCTGCCCCCTGGTCCTGTATGCCGCCCCCCTCGCTGATTACAATAATGCTGGACGCCGCCCCCTGCTACATCCATCGCCGCGCATGCCCAGTGCCCATCTGTCGGGGATGAGCACTGTGCCTAGCGTCACCGCTGGTGACGTGCACGCAGGGTTAAGATTATGGGCGGTGCTGTGATGTTTATCGGCCTGCTTCGTTCTGCGCAAGCGCGCTGCTGGTAATCTGATCTCCGCGTCTCCTCCTGATCGGTGTAGTCACCGCTCCTCCCATCTATTTCCTGCCTCGGGGCAAGATGGGAAGGAGGTGACGTGGGGGTCAGCAGCAGCGCGCTTGCGCAGAACGAAGCAGGCCGAGGGGGCAAGCGCGGCCCCACGATTATGGGCGGTTGCTTAGGAATAAACATCACAGCACCGCCCATAATCTTAACCCTGCGTGCACGTCACCAGCGGTGACGCTAGGCACAGTGCTCATCCCCGACAGATGGGCACTGGGCATGCGCGGCGATGGATGTAGCAGGGGGCGGTGTCCAGCATTATTGTAATCAGCGAGGGGGGCGGCATACAGGACCAGGGGGCAGACTAACGGCCATCAGGCAGCCCGCCCCCGGGACGTATTTACAGAATCAGAAGCAAAAAAGGTACAACTTTATAAACACTTTTTTTAGGTCAGAAAGTGGCCACAATCATAACAGGGACCTTTATAGAATGCAGCCCAGGAGCTGCAGAGGGGGAATCTGTGAGGTTTTAGGGGACATTTCTCATGACAGGTTCCCTTTAACCAAGTTATTGGCTTTCCTCCTTCTTGCTTTTGCACTAAAACTGGTGAGCCAGTGATCCCACTGGGGGTGTATAGCCAGAAGGGGAGGGGCCTTGCACTTTTTAGTGTAGTGCTTTGTGTGGCCTCCGGAGGCAGTGCTATACACCCAATCGTCTGGGTCTCCCAATAGGAGCTAGAAGAAAAGGAATTTACGGTAAGTAACAAAATTCCCTTCTTTCTGAGGGTTTTTCACTCCTTAACATACATGGACCCTTGGTACTGGATGTGCGATATGGGCAGGGGTTCAGCCCAATTAGCAAAACCAGAGTATCGCCTTTATTATAGAAGCTGGTACTGCAGCTCCGCAGCGCATGAGGTGGAGGCAATGTACCATATTTTTCGGTTTATAAGACGAATTGGATTTATAAGACTCACTCCAAATTTAAAGAAAATAAAAGGTGGGGGGGCGTCTTATAATCCAGTGGTGTCTTACTGGAGGAGGGGTGGCAGTGGTGGTGTGGCGGCTGTGCCCAGTTGCTTGCTGCCGGCGGCTTGAGGCACGTAAGATCCAGAAACTGCTGGGCGCCGCTGTGCTGGGGGCTGCGGGCAGTGAGGTGAGGCATGGGCCATCCTTAGATCAGCAGTGCAGGCTTCAAAGAAATGGCGTGTGTGCAGATTGAGCAATCTGCTCAATTACAAGCCGAGATCTCATCTGCGCGCACACCACCTCTCGGCGCCATTTTCCTTAAAGGGAACGTGTCACCATTTTCTTTGTCGCTCCATTGGGAGACCCAGACAATTGGGTGTATAGCTTCTGCCTCCGGAGGCCACACAAAGTATTACACTTTAAAAAGTGTAACCCCTCCCCTCTGCCTATACACCCCCCCGTGCATCACGGGCTCCTCAGTTTTATGCTTTGTGTTGAAGGAGGCACACATGCACTCATGCTCCCATTTTAGTCAGCAGCAGCTGCTGATTATATCGGATGGAAGAAAAGAGGGCCCTAACAGGGCTCCCGGCATGCTCCCTTCTCACCCCACTAAGTCGGCGGTGTTGTTAAGGTTGAGGTACCCATTGCGGGTACACAGGCCGGAGCCACATGCAGTTTTCCTTCCCCATCCCTTAGGGGCTCTGGGAGAAGTGGGATCCTATCCTGTCATCCAGGCACTGGGACCGGGCTCCCTCCGCAGCCCCTGTGGGATTCTGACGGACAGGAGACTGAGTATCATCAGGGACAGGGCCCTGCATCTACAGGTACTCTGTGTCCCCTTGGGGACGGTGCATGGAGCACCTTGGCCTCAGACGCTGCAGCGACTGCGGTGTTGGTATGAGACCGGGACGACCGCGCCTGCTTGCCGGCCGCGGTTTTAACTTTAGTCCCCGGCTTTTGCGGCCTAGTGCATTAAACTCCCGCCCCCGGGCCTGCCAGTCAGGGGTAAGGGCGGGACGGTCGGTCTGACGCCGACAGTGAGGGCTGGAGCACACGTAGCTGTCCTCCGCCCCCCTCACTAATCACTCTGGGGCCAGATTCCCGCACTTTTGTAGTTACGCCCACGGCTCCCTCCTCCCCTGTAAACGCCGACAGCCATGTTTTAAGCACATTCTGCCGGTGGAGGACTTCTGGCTGCATCTCTGGGAGACCCGAGGCAGGGAATCTGGTGGCCACACACCGCTTGAGCGGTCGGTAAGCCACACCGGTCACCCGGTGCTGGGCCCCATAGAGTGCCGAACTGTATATATATATATATTATATTTGTATACACTTTCTCGGTTAGGCTGTACTGTTAGCTTGTGGCTATATATCCCTCAGTGATCACTCTCCTGAAAGACAACAGCATGTCGTTCACAAGGAGCAAGGGTGCCAAGACACCGGGTTATTTTGCAACCTGTACCTCTTGTGCAGCTATGCTACCTGCAGGTTCCACCTACCCTCACTGTGAGCAATGCTCGGGCCCTGTGGCACTCGCTCAGCCGGAGCCTGGGGCACTGGTGGGACCCTCGGCCCAGGTAGAACCGCCGGTTTCCCCTGTCCAGGTGACAGGGACAGAGTTTGCAGTATTAGCTGAGAAACTCTCTGAGTCACTGTCACAATCCATGGCTCAGTCTATGGACAAATGGTCTGCTAAGATACTAGAAGCATTGCAGTCCAGACCGGTCCTTACACAGGCCCCGGGCACTGCGGGATCACCCCCAGGCCCCTCTCGGTCTGCGACGAAGCGTGCGCCTGGGGTGGCCTCTAGTTATTACGTGGAGGACTCCGGCACGGACCGCAGTCCCAGACCGGCTAAGCGGGCTCGATTAGAATCTTCCCCGACTTCATCACGCTGTTCAGGGTCTCAGCTTGAGGACTCTCTAGAGAATGAGGCGGAGGTCGCAGCCCAGGACTCTGACCCTGACGTTGCTCTCAATCTTGATACACCTGAAGGGGACGCCATAGTAAATGACCTTATAGCGTCCATCAACCAGGTGCTAGATCTTTCTCCCCCAACTCCACCTATAGAGGAGTCGGCAGCACAGCAGGAGAAGCACCAGTTTAGGTTTCCCAAACGTACTCGGATCACTCGAACTTCAGAGATGCTGTCCAGAAGCACAGGGCTTTCCCGGACAAGCGCTTTACTAAACACCTTAATGACACACGTTACCCCTTCCCCTCTGACGTAGTTAAGGGTTGGGCTCAATGTCCCAAGGTGGATCCTCCAGTCTCTAGACTGGCGGCTAGATCCGTAGTGGCAGTGGCTGACGGTTCAACGCTCAAGGATGCCACGGACAGGCAGATAGAGCTCCTAATGAAATCCATCTATGAAGCCATAGGCGCGTCCTTTGCCCCAGCCTTTGCAGCAGTGTGGGCACTCCAGGCTATCTCAGTCTGTCTGTCTGAGATTAATGCGGTCACCCGTACCTCGGCTCCGCAAGTAGCGTCTTTGACTTCTCAGGCGTCGGTATTTTCATCCTACGCCATGAATGCTGTCCTGGACTCGGCTAGCCGTACAGCGGTAGCATCCGCCAATTCGGTGGCAGTCCGCAGGGCCATGTGGCTACGCGAATGGAAGGCAGACTCTGCTTCCAAGAAGTTCTTAACCGGTTTGCCTTTTTCTGGCGACCGATTGTTTGGCGAACAATTGGATGAAATTATTAAGCAATCCAAGGGAAAGGACTCGTCCTTACCCCAGCCCAAACCAAAGAGACCTCAGCAACGAAAAATTCAAGCGAGGTTTCGGTCCTTTCGGCCCTCAGCCAGATCCCAATCCTCCTCGTCCAATAGGCCACAGAAGAGCCAGAGAAACTCTTCGGCATGGCGGTCTAAGTCACGTCCTCCAAAGACCGCCGGAGGCACCGTCTCCAAGGCGGCCTCCTCATGACTTTCGGCCTCCCCAAACCGCATCCTCGGTCGGTGGCAGGCTCTCCCGCTTTTGCGACGCCTGGTGGCCACATGTCCAAGACCGATGGGTGAGGGACATTCTGTCTCACGGTTACAGGATAGAGTTCAGCTCTCGTCCTCCGACTCGTTTTTTCAGAACATCTCCGCCCCCCGAGCGAACCGTGGCACTTTTTCAGGCGGTGGACACTCTGAAGACAGAAGGAGTTGTGATCCCCGTTCCCCTTCAGGAACGGGGTCGCGGTTTTACTCCAACCTGTTCGTGGTACCAAAAAAGGACGGTTCATTCCGTCCCGTTTTGGACCTCAAATTGCTCAACAGACATGTGAGAACCAGGCGGTTTCGCATGGAATCCCTCCGCTCGGTCATCGCTTCAATGTCCCAAGGAGACTTCCTAGCATCAATCGACATCAGGGATGCCTATCTCCATGTGCCGATCGCTCCAGAGCATCAACGCTTCCTGCGTTTCGCCATCGGGGACGAACACCTTCAGTTTGTGGCACTGCCTTTCGGCCTGGCGACAGCCCCACGGGTCTTCACCAAGGTCATGGCATCCGTTGTGGCAGTCCTACACTCTCAGGGCCACTCGGTGATCCCGTACTTAGACGATCTCCTAGTCAAGGCACCCTCCCGGGTGGCATGTCAACACAGTCTGACCGTGGCTCTGGAGACTCTCCAGAGGTTCGGGTGAATCATCAATTTCCCAAAGTCAAAATTGACTCCGACCCAATCACTGACTTACCTCGGGATGGAGTTTCATACTCTCTCAGCGATAGTCAAGCTACCGCTGGACAAACAGCGTTCGCTGCAAACAGGGGTGCAATCTCTCCTTCGGGCCCAGTCACACCCCTTGAGGCGCCTCATGCACTTCCTGGGGAAGATGGTGGCAGCAATGGAGGCAGTTCCCTTTGCGCAGTTTCATCTGCGTCCACTCCAATGGGACATTCTCCGCAAATGGGACAAGAGGTCGACGTCCTTAGACAGGAACGTCTCTCTTTCTCTGGCAGCCAAGACCTCTCTTCAGTGGTGGCTTCTTCCCACTTCTCTGTCGAAGGGAAAATCTTTCCTGCCCCCATCCTGGGCTGTGGTCACGACGGACGCGAGTCTGTCAGGGTGGGGAGCGGTTTAAATCCACCACAAGGCTCAGGGAACCTGGACTCCGACGGAGTCCTCCCTTCAGATCAATGTTCTGGAGATAAGGGCAGTGTATCTAGCCCTAAAAGCGTTCCATCGGTGGCTGGAGGGCAGGCAGATCCGCATACAGTCGGACAACGCCACGGCGGTCGCGTACATCAACCACCAGGGCGGCACTCGCAGTCGTCAAGCCTTCCAAGAAGTTCGGCGGATTCTGCTGTGGGCGGAGGCCACAGCCTCCACCATCTCCGCGGTTCACATCCCGGGCGTAGAAAACTGGGAAGCAGACTTTCTCAGTCGCCAGGGCATGGACGCAGGGGAATGGTCTCTTCACCCGGACGTGTTTCAAGAGATCTGTTGCCACTGGGGAACGCCGGACGTCGATCTCATGGCGTCTCGGCACAACAACAAGGTCCCGGCCTTCATGGCACGGTCTCAGGATCACAGAGCTCTGGCGGCGGACGCCTTAGTTCAGGATTGGTCGCAGTTTCGACTGCCGTATGTATTCCCTCCTCTGGCAATGCTGCCCAGAGTGTTGCGCAAGATCAGGTCCGACTGCCGCCGCGCCATCCTCGTCGCTCCAGACTGGCCGAGGAGGTCGTGGTACCCGGACCTGTGGCACCTCACGGTGGGTCAACCGTGGGCGCTCCCAGACCGACCAGACTTGCTGTCTCAAGGGCCATTTTTCCATCTGAATTCTGCGGCCCTCAACCTGACTGTGTGGCCATTGAGTCCTGGCTCCTAGCGTCCTCAGGGTTATCTCAAGAGGTCATTGCCACTATGAGACAGGCCAGGAAACCAACGTCAGCCAAGATCTATCACAGGGCTTGGAGGATCTTCTTAGCCTGGTGCTCTGATAAGGGGTTTAACCCCTGGCCGTTTGCCTTACCCACGTTTCTTTCCTTCCTTCAATCCGGAATGGACAAGGGTTTGTCTCTCGGCTCTCTCAAGGGACAAGTATCGGCGCTTTCCGTGTTTTTTTCAAAAGCGTCTAGCCAGGCTTCCGCAGGTCCGCACGTTCCTGCAGGGAGTTTGCCACATAGTCCCACCTTACAAGCGGCCGCTGGAACCCTGGGATCTTAACAGGGTTCTACGGGCTCTTCAGAAACCACCTTTTGAGCCGCTGCGGGATGTCTCTCTATCACGTCTTTCGCAGAAGGTGGCATTTCTAGTGGCAGTTACGTCACTCCGAAGAGTGTCAGAGCTTGCAGCGCTGTCATGCAAAGCCCCCTTCCTGGTATTTCACCAAGATAAGGTGGTTCTGCGTCCGGTCCCGGACTTTCTCCCCAAGGTGGTGTCCCCTTTTCATCTCAATCAGGATATCTCCTTACCTTCATTTTGCCCTCATCCAATTCACCAATGTGAAAAGGATTTGCATTTGTTAGATCTAGTGAGAGCACTCAGGATCTACGTGTCTCGCACGGCGCAACTGCGCCATTCTGATGCACTCTTTGTCCTTGTCGCTGGCCAGCGTAAGGGGTCGCAGGCTTCCAAGTCAACCTTGGCTCGGTGGATCAAGGAACCGATTTTTGAAGCCTACCGTTCTTCTGGGCTTCCGATTCCTTCAGGGCTGAAAGCCCATTCTACCAGAGCCGTAGGTGCGTCCTGGGCATTGCGGCACCGGGCGACGGCTCAGCAGGTGTGTCAGGCAGCTACCTGGTCTAGTCTGCACACTTTCACAAAACACTATCAGGTGCATACCTATGCTTCGGCGGATGCCAGTCTAGGTAGGCGAGTCCTTCAGGCGGCAGTTGCCCACCTGTAAGAGGAGGGCCGTTGTCGGCTCTTTTTATCGGGGTATTCTTTTACCCACCCAGGGACTGCTTTTGGACGTCCCAATTGTCTGGGTCTCCCAATGGAGCGACAAAGAAGAAGGGAATTTTGTTTACTTACCGTAAATTCCTTTTCTTCTAGCTCCTATTGGGTGACTCAGCACCCGCCCCTGTTCCCTTCGGGCTGTTTGTTCTTTTGTGTACACATGTTGTTCATGTTGAATTGTTCTTTTGGTTCATGGTTTTCAGTTCTCCGAACATCCTTCGGATTGAATTTACCTTAGACCAATTTATAAGTTTCCTCCTTCCTGCTTTTTGCACCAAAACTGAGGAGCCCGTGATGCACGGGGGGGGTGTATAGGCAGAGGGGAGGGGTTACACTTTTTAAAGTGTAATACTTTGTGTGGCCTCCGGAGGCAGAAGCTATACACCCAATTGTCTGGGTCTCCCAATAGGAGCTAGAAGAAAAGGAATTTACGGTAAGTAAACAAAATTCCCTTCTATACAATCTCACCATTTCCTATGCAAATGACCTGTGTTGGCCGGATGGGCAAGCTCTAGTCTCCTGTCCCCCCTCCTGCCGCTGTTCGCCGTCCCAATCATGATTGACATGGATGACGCCCCAGTCATCGTCCACACTGCTGGCGAAGTCTCGCGCAGGCGCAGTTTGCTGTACCCCTATCGCGGGCCTGAGCTTAAAGTTTCCCTCACGCGCGCCGGTGATTTATTTGCACAGACACTAGATTATAATAAATCATAAATCTCACGCCTGCGCAAATACATCACCTGCGCGCGCAAGGGAAACTCTGCACAGTCCCGCGATAAAGGCACAGCAAACTGCCTGCGCGAGACTCCCGCTGCAGTGTGGACGGCGGCAACGTCGTCATCCATGTCAATCATGACTGGGGGACAGGAGCCGAAATAGAGCCCGCCCTTCTGGCCAACACAGGCGATTTGCATAGAACACTGAGATTTTATAAAGTTCTTTTTGGGGTCTGCAAGGGGGGGGGGGCAGCAACAAGGTGCGCCTTGCTAGAAATCAGCCCAGGAGCTTCAGAAGGGGATACTTTTGGATTAATAGGTAAACTGGTGACAAGTTCCCTTGGCGCGGTGCGTGCACACGAGAGATCTTGAGCACAGAGCGCCATCTGCGCTGACTCCAGGCGCCATTATTTCAAGCCGCACCGCCAACCAAAGGATGGCTCCTGCCTCACCGCAGCATTGCCCCGACCTCCTGCGACCACTCTCCACCCCCCCCGGTAAGCTACATTCGGATTATAAGACGCACCTCTCATTATTCCTCAATTTTTGGGAGGAAAAGCGCGTCTTCTAATATGTAGAGGTCACCGAGGTATGAGATGTCCTAAAATACTGAAATGTTTCTCATACTCCTTTTTCTTTCTTCCTTCCAGAAACACTTGAAAACGGCAAAGCCCGCTCCAGAGGGGAAATCTTCCAGCACGTGATACAGATCGGCGGAGACGGACGGGGGACATCGCGTTTATACGATTTGGGTCCATTGTGTACATTTTCTTAGGGCAGATGTTTATGTTGTATTATAAAGAATTCACTAGTTTGTTTTTTTTTGGTTGTTAAAGATGGTATTAGAGGATTTCCTCTCACGTCAGATCTTATCTGGTTTTTCCTGGGACATTGAAGTTGAGGTTCACGTTGCACGAGTTGGCAGATGAGCGTCACTGATGATGTCACGTTGGTGGATACCTGCCGATCGTGCACGTGTCCGGGGTGAGTATACACAGACACATCATCAGTGCCGCTTACCTGATACAAACGTGAGCGGAGGCGGAGGACAACCCACCCTCATGTCCTCTTCAATTTGAGTTTGGTGTCAGAGCTGACCTGGTCCCCCACCTACTTGGATGAACGTTGTCACACATCCCCCAAATGTCGGCACCATTAATTTGTGACACTGTGGGTTAGTTTTTAAGCAGGACAAATTTTATATGAAGTAAGATTTGCGCCCCCCGGTACTGACCTGCGAGGGGGGGGAGGGCGCAACCCAGCTCCTTTTTAGTTACAGTTCAGTAGTCGCTCTGCTTTCATAAGAATTTTACTTTTGGTTGTCATTTCATGCAGAATCTAATTAATTTTTTTTTTTTTTTTTGCAAATATGTGCAAAACAAGCTGTAACAAAGTGTTTCTAATAAATATGAGCGAAATATGAGTTGTGTTGTTTTGTGTGCACGGCATTTGTGATCCAGAGGACTTCGGGCTCCATACACCCATGTATATAACTTCTCAGGGGTCCTCTGAGATGAGGAGTAAAGGGGCATGGTTTTACCAGCGATTCTGAGGTTGCATCTCAGGTTCATTCATTTTGATCTAAAGGTAAGAGAATAGACCATCATCCAATGGAAAGCGTGAACCTAACGCCACTCTTTATCCTATGTATAGTACACCGTGTGCAGAATTATTAGGAAAGTTTTATATTTTTTTTTTTAGAGGTTTTTTTTATTATTGATCAACAACTATTTCTTCAGCGCTCTATTGGGAGACCCAGACGATTGGGGTATAGCTACTGCCCTCCGGAGGCCACACAAAGCACTACACTAAAAAGTGCAAGGCCCCTCCCCTTCTGGCTATACCCCCCCGTGACATCACGGGTTCTCCAGTTTTAGCTTTGTGTGCGAAGGAGGTCAGACATCCATGCATAGCTCCACAGATTTTAGTCAGCAGTAGCTGCTGACTATGTCGGATGGAAGAAAAGAGGGCCCATATAGGGCCCCCAGCATGCTCCCTTCTCACCCGTGGATGGTGTTGTAAGGTTGAGGTACTTATTGCTAGTACAGAGGCCGGAGCCCACATGCTGTTTTCCTTCCCCATCCCCATGAGGGGCTCTGGGTGAAGTGGGATCTTACCGGTCTCCAGGCACAGAGACCGAGCTCCATCCACAGACCCAAAAGAACCTGCTGGATATGGAGCTGAGTATCGTCAGGGACAGGGCCCTGCTACATCAAGGTACTCTGTGTCCCCGGGCAAGCGCGCACACACACACCAGCATTGCTGGGAGTGTTAGTGCGCCGGGGACAACAGCGCGGAGCGCTGGTGCTATTATTCACTGCAGCTTTGCTGAGTGAATTTATGTATTGAAAACGGCCGCTGCTGATTGTTTTTTACATTGTGGCGCGGCTGGGACTTGTGGTGCGCCGGGGGACTTCGGCGTCGGCCGTGCACATAGGACGGCCGCGCTTATTACTCGAGTCCCCGGCTTTGCGGCCTAGCTTTCGTTTCGTTCCCGCCCCAGCCCTGCCAGTCAGAGGAGGGGCGGGACGCTGTACAGAAGCTCAGCGCAGGGAGCTGGAGTCTGCTTTGCATTCTCCAGCCCCCTCTCACTGAACACAGTGAGACGCCGGGTTCCCGCTCTTGGCTGGGGCTCGCCCACGGCCCGCCCCTCTGCACAGGACGGGGAAGAGAAGCCGGCAGCCATTATGGTTTCCACTCTGGGAGAACGGAACCAGTCACAGGTTTTTGGGCGACCTCACACCCGCTCTTGTGCGGGCGGTAAGCAGTACTGACACCACTAATGCTGAAGTGGGCTTTTGGACTGTGTGCTGATATGCTATGCACTGTACTGTACTGTCGCTATTCTGGGCAACAGCAGCAAATAAGCAATGCTGCTGAGGCACAAGCTTTCAATGCTTCGTCGTTTGCATGTGCTGCAGTGTTTACTGTCAGATTGGGCAACAGCAGCAGTAGAGCAATTTGTGCTAAGGCACAAGCTTTCAATGCTGCTTCGCTTGCATGTGCTGCACGGTTTATTGTTATGATATACATTCACTGTATGTCGCTATTCTTGGCTAATGCGCCCAGATAAACAGACAAAAGCAGCAGTAGAGCAATGGTGCTACGGCACAAGTTTTCAATGCTGCTTGACTTGCATGGGCTGCAGTGTTTACTGTCATGCTTGTATGCTATACATTCACTGTATGTCGCTATCCTTGGCTAATGTTCCTGGATAAATAGACAACAGCAGCAGAAAGGCTAGGGTGCTAACGCGCAAGCTTTCAATGCTGCTTGGATTGCATGGGCTGCAGTGTTTACTGTCAGGCTTGTATGCTATACATTCACTGTATGTCGCTATCCTTGTCTCATGCTCCTAGATAAATAGACAACAGCAGCAGAAGAGCAAATGTGCCAAGCCACAAGTTTTCAATGCTGCGTGTACTACATGTACTGAAGTGTTTATTTGTACTTCATGCTTGTATGACTATTCACTGTACGGTCGCTATCCTCGGCTAGGCTCTTAGATAGCTAGACAACAACAGCAGAAAAAGACAAGTTGCCAATGCACGGGCTTTCTATGCTGCTTGTACTGCATGTCATACGGTTCCAGGACCCCCAGTGCGTGCAATTGCTCAACCGGGGTCTCTGCTATATGTGGCCAAAAGAACCACCTGTGATCTCTGTCCAGAGACAGGGACGAAGTTGCAGTTTTTCCGCTGATATATTGTCTGTGACTATGACTGACATCTTACAGACTTTGCACCCCAAGCAGACCGTGGGCAATATGGTTGCAATGACCCTGGCCGCCCTGATTTGGAGCATCTCAAGGCGCCAGAGTGATTCCAGGCATCCCAGAGAGCAGGCATCCGACACGGTCGACAGTCCCAGATGGCCTAAGCGGGCTCGCTGGGATTAGCCCTCGACTCCATCACTGGTCAAGGTCCCAGCTGGAGTACTCTCTGTACGTTGAGGCAGACGTAGCTGTTCAGGACTCTGATCCTGAGACCGCTCTCAATCCGGATACACCGGATCGTGACGCTATAGTGAATAATCTTATTGCGTCCATCAACGAAAGGTTGGGTATTTCTCCCTCAACTCCTCCAGTGGAGGGGTCAGCTTCACAGCAAGAGAAATCTCTATTTCAGTATCTCAAGCGTATATTGAGTACTTGTTTAGCACTCTGACTCCAGAGAAGCAGTCCAGAAACGACACGCTTATCACGATAAGCGTTTCTCCGACCGTATTAATGAGACACGTGTCGCTCCCCCCTGACGTGGTCAAGCGCTAGACCCAGTATCCAAATGTGGATCCCCCAATCTCCATGCTTGCAGCTAGATCTATAGTTGTAGTGGTGGATAGGACTTCACTTCAAAATGCCATTGACAGGCAGATTGGCCTCTGGTTGCAATCTGTCTATGAAGCTATCGGCAGGTCGGTTGCTCCGGCAGTCGCAGCCGTGAAGGCACTCCAAGCTATTTCAGCTAGTATTGCGCAGGGGGTCGCTGTCACAGGTACTCTCGGTCCCAGCAGCGTCTTTAACTCGCAATGTCGGCATGGCGAATCATGCTGTTATTGCTGTCCGAGACTCTACGAGACGGACGTCAGTGGCACCCGCCAACTCCGTGTTTTTACGCAGAGGCTAGTAGTTGAGAGATTGGAACAGAGGCTGCTTCCAACGAAGTGCTTAACCAGGTTGCCTTTATCTAGTGATAGTCTGTTGGTAAGGGTTGAATGAAATCATTCAACTATCCAAGACGACTCAAAAAGCCCAGAAGGGCATAGATTCCTAGCGGGCTCAATCACGCCCGGGGAAGGCAGCCGGAGGACCCGCTACCAAAGTGTTTTTCCTCATAATTTTCAGCCCTCTCACTCCGCAACCGCGGGGGGGCAGACTCCCCCGCTTTAGCGGCATTTACCTACCGCAGGTCAAGGGCCTGTGAGTGAGAGTCAGTTTGTTTTCAAACTACCGCACCGACCGAGCCGAGGCTCTTCTGCAGGCGGAAAGAGCGGTAATCCCTGTTCCTCTTCAGGAACCAGATACGCATTTTGCTCCGACCTGGTCGTGGTGCCAAAATAGGACGGCTCCTTCCGTCCCGTTCTGGCATTTATACTGCTTGACAAGCACGTGAAAACCAGGCGGTTCCGGATGGCATCACTCCGCTCCGTCATTGCCTCTCTGTCTCAAGGAGTTTTCCTAACATCAATAGACATCAGGATGCTTATCTACACGTGCCGATTGCTCCGAGGCACCGGCGTTGGCTACGATTCGTTATTAAAGACGAGAATATTTCGTTTCGTAGCCATACCCTTTGGCTGGCGACAGCCCCACGGGTGTTCACCAAGTTCGTGGCAGCAGAGGGAGCAGTCCCGCGCTCTCACGGTCACTCTGTGATCCTTTACTTGGGCAATCTACTGGTCAAGGCACTCTCCTTTAGAAGCATGCCAACACAACCTGAACATGGCGCTGGACCCTTCCCAGAGTTTCGGGTGGGTCTTCAACTTTTCAAGGTTGAACCCAATCGCTGGCATCTCCTGGAGAGTTTTCACACTCTCTCAGCGATAGTGAAGCTTCCGCTGGACAAACAGCGTTCACTACAGACGAGGGGGCAGTCTCTCCTTCAAGGAGGCGCCTCATCCAGAGGCGAGCTTTTTTCACGCAGTTTCATCTGCGTCCGCCTCAATAGCACATTCTTCGCTTATGGGAGGGAAGTCGATGTCCCTACACAGGAACGTGTCACTTTTCCAGACGGTCAAAGACCGTCTTCAGAGGAGTCCACTCTTCAACTCAGTGGTCTGGAGCTCTGGGCAGTGTATCTTGCACTGCAAGCCTTCCTGCAGTGGCTGGAATGCAAATAGATCCGAATTCAGTCGGACTATCCACAGCGGTGGCATACACCAACCACCAAGGCGGACTACGCAGTCGACAAGCCTCCCAAGAGGTCCGGCGGATTCTGCTATGGGTAGAAGACAGAGCATACACCATATCAGCTGTTCATATCCCGGGCGTACAACACTAGGAAGCAGACTTCCTCAGTCGCCAGGGCGTGGACGCAGGGGAATGGGCTCTGCACCCGTTTGTTTTCAAGAAATCTGTAGCCGCAGGATGAAGACGGACGTCGACGTCATGGCTTCTCGGCAACAACAAGGTCCCGATTTTCATGACGCGGTCTTACGATCAAAGAGCTCTGGCGACAGGCGCCTTGGCTCAGGATTGGTCACAGTTCCAGCTACCGATTGCTGCCACACCATCCTCGTCGCCCCAAACTGGCCGGGGAGGTCGTGGTACCGAGATCTGTGGCACCTCACCGTCGGTCGACCGTGAGCACGACGTCATTGCCACCATGAGACGGGCTAGCCAGCCGCGGTCTGCCAAGATCTACCACAACTCGTGGAAGATATTCTTATCTTAGTGTTCTGCTCAGGGAGTGTCTCCCTGGCCATCGGCATTGCCTACTTTGCCTTCCCTCCTGCAATCTGGTTGGGAAAGAGGTTGGTCGCTCGGCTCCCTTTAAGGGCAAGTCTCGGCACTATCCGTGTTCTTTTTCAGAAGCGTCTAGCACGTCTTCCTAAGGTGCGCACGTTACTACAGGGGGTTTGTCATATTGTGCCCCCGTACAAGCGGCCGTTAGATCCATGGGATCTGAACAGGGTACTAGTTGCTCTCCAGAAGCCGCCTTTCGAGCCTCTGAGGGAAGTTTCCCTTTCGCGCCTGTCACAGAAAGTGGCCTTTCTGGTTGCGATCACGTCGCTTCGGCGAGTGTCTGAGCTGGCGGCTAGGCTCCCTTCCTAGTATTCCACCAGGACAAGGTGGTGCTGCGCCCTATTCAGGAGTTTCTCCCTAAGGTTGTATCCGCGTTTCTTCTTAATCAGGATATATCCTTACCTTCCTTTTGTTCTCATCCGGTTCTCCGGTATGAAAAGGATTTACAGTTGTTAGTTCTGGGGAGAGCACTCAGAATCTACATTTCCCGCACGGCGCCCATGCGCCGCTCTGATGCATTTTTTGTCCTTGTCGCTGGTACGCGCAAGGGGTTGCAGGTTTTTAAAGCCACCATGGCTCGATGGATCAAAGAACCAATTCTTGAAGACTACCGTTCTGCGGGGCTTCCGGTTCCTTCAGGGCTGAAGGCCCATTCTACCAGAGCCGTAGGTGCGTCCTGGGCATTACGACACCAGGCTACGGCTCAACAGGTGTGCCAGGCAGCTACCTGGTCGAGCCTGCACATTTTTTCACCAAACATTATCAGGTGCATACCTATGCTTCGGCGGACGCCAGCCTAGGTAGAAGAGCCCTGCAGGCGGCAGTGGCTTCCCCATAGGGGAGGGCTGTCTTGCAGCTCTAACATGAGGTATTTCTTTACCCACCCAGGGACAGCTTTTGGACGTCCCAATCGTCTGGGTCTCCCAATAGAGCGCTGAAGAAGAAGGGAATTTTGTTACTTACCGTAAATTCCTTTTCTTCTAGCTCTTATTGGGAGACCCAGCACCCGCCCTGTTGTCCTTCGGGATTTTTTTGTTGTTTGCGGGTACACATGTTGTTCATGTTGAACGGTTTTTCAGTTCTCCGATGTTAATCGGAGTTAATTTGTTTAAACCAGTTATTGGCTTTCCCCCTTCTTGCTTTGGCACTAAAACTGGAGAACCCGTGATGTCACGGGGGGGTATAGCCAGAAGGGGAGGGGCCTTGCACTTTTTAGTGTAGTGCTTTGTGTGGCCTCCGGAGGGCAGTAGCTATACCCCAATCGTCTGGGTCTCCCAATAAGAGCTAGAAGAAAAGGAATTTACGGTAAGTAACAAAATTCCCTTCGTTCTCAATCTACCCGAAAGACTCATATATATCAAAGCCTAATATTTCTTCAGCGCTCTATTGGGAGACCCAGACGATTGGGGTATAGCTACTGCCTCCGGAGGCCACACAAAGCACTACACCAAAAAGTGCAAGGCCCCTCCCCTTCTGGCTATACCCCCTGTGGTATCACGGGTTCTCCAGTTTTCAAGCTTTGTGCGAAGGAGGTCAGACATCCATACATAGCTCCACAGATTTTAGTCAGCAGTAGCTGCTGACTATTTCGGATGGAAGAAAAGAGGGCCCATATAGGGCCCCCAGCATGCTCCCGTCTCACCCGTGGATGGTGTTGTACGGTTGAGGTACCTATTGCTGGTACAGAGGCTGGAGCCCCACATGCTGCTTTCCTTCCACATCCCCTTGTAGGGCTCTGTGGAAGTGGGATCCTGCCGGCCTCTAAGCTCTGACGCCGGGCTCCATCCACAGACCCAGTTGAACCTGATGGATATGGAGCAGGAGTACAATCAGGGACAAGGCCCTGCATCATACAGGTACTCTGTGTCCCCGGCAGGCACAGACACACTCCGGGCTTGCTGGGTGTTGTAGTGCGCCGGGGACCGTAACGTTGGAGTTAGTGTTCCTACAGTTTACTGGGGGACTTTGTGTTGTGGGAACGCAGCGCCGACCCCCACTGGACCGGGCGGCGCTGCTGTGACTTGTGGTGCGCCGGGGACACGCCGACCGCGCTTTTACGGCGGCGGCGTTTATAACTTTTGTCCCCGGCTTTTTGCGGCCTAGCTCCGCTTCGTTCCCGCCCCCACCCTGTCAATCAGGGTAGGGGAGAGACGCTGTTTCGCAGCAGCGACGAGGGCTGGAGCCTGATTTACATGCCCCAGCCCTCTCACTAGGCACAGAGGGAAGCAGGCTTCCCGCTCTTAGCCAGGAACGCCCAGGGCCCGCCCCCCCTCCTCTCCCAGGACGCCGGCAGCCATTACATGCAGTCTGGCTGGAGGAAGGACGCAAGGCTCTGGGAGACCTGGACTAGGGGGCTTTTGGCGACCACACACCCGCTCTTAAGCGGGCGGTAAGCGGCATTTCAGCTGGCCCCTCTAGTGCCTCAGTGTGTATTGGTGTACTGTGTCACCAGATATATATATTTATTTATTTCTTGCACTGTGAGGTCGCTTCCTGGCTGGATACCCAGATCGCTCTGAGGAAGCCGCAACATGTCATCCACAAAACGCAAGGCTGCCAAGGCTAGGGCTGTGTACACTGCGTGTGCTGCACGTGGGGCTGCTCTACCAGCAGGCTCCGATGACCCCCATTGTGTGCAATGCTCCGATCCGGTGCTGCTTCGCCAGCCGGAGTCCGGAGAGGTAGTGACCCAGGCTGAGACGCTTGTAAGTTCTGCCCCGGCGCCAGGGACAGACTTTGCAGTTTTTGCTGATAGAATGTCTGTGACTATGACAAAAATCCTTGAAACTTTGCAATCCATGTCTGGGGCTCAGTCTTTGGACTCGGCGAGGTCTCTGTCCTCTGGCCCCCCTCAGCTGGATCCAATCCAGACTACAAGGGGGTCCCCGGCTTCACAAGCTGAGGATTATGACTCAGATGATAGCCCCAGCCACCCTAAGCGAGCTCGCTGGGAAAGACCCTCAACGTCATCACACTGCTCAGGGTCTCAGCGCAATCAGTCTCCCTGTGAGGTGTCTGAAGAGAGTGATCAGGAATCCACTCCTGGAACCCCTCTCAACCTGGATACCCCTGATGGGGACGCCATGGTAAACGACCTCATCTCAGCCATCAATAGGCTGTTAGATATTTCTCCCCCAGCCCCTTCAGCAGAAGAGGCAGCTGCAGAGCAGGAGAAGTTTCGTTTCCTCTATCCCAAGCGTAAATTGAGTGCTTTGTTGGATCACTCTGACTTCAGAGAATCAATCCAGAAACACGACGCTCACCCAGAAAGACGTTTCTCTAAACGTTCTAGGGATACACGTTATCCTTTCCCCCCTGATGTGGTCAAGCGCTGGACCCAGTGTCCAAAGGTAGACCCCCCGATTTCCAAACTTGCAGCTAGATCCATAGTTGCAGTGGAGGATGGCGCTTCACTTAAAGATGCCAATGACAGACAGATGGACCTTTGGTTAAAATCTGTCTATGAAGCTATCGGCGCGTCGTTTGCTCCAGCATTCGCGGCCGTGTGGGCTCTCCAGGCTATTTCAGCTGGTTTAGCAAAAGTGGATGCTATCATACATCCAGCAGTGCCACAAGTGGCGTCCCTTACCTCGCAGATGTCTGCGTTTGCGTCTTACGCTATCAATGCGGTCCTAGAATCTACCAGCCGCACCTCAATGGCGTCCGCCAATTCGGTAGTTTTGCGCAGAGCCTTGTGGTTAAGGGACTGGAAGGCAGATGCTGGTTCCAAAAAATGTTTAACCAGCTTGCCTTTATCTAGAGATAGACTGTTTGGCGAGCCATTGGCTGACATCATTAAGCAGTCCAAGGGTAAAGACTCTTCTTTACCCCAGCCCAGAACAAGCAAACCTCAGCAGAAAAAGTGGCAGCAGAGGTTTCAGTCCTTTCGAGGTTCGGGCAAGACACCATTTACCTCGTCCAAAGGGTCTCAGAGGACGCAAAGAAACTCAGATTCCTGGCGGGCTCACGCACGCCCCAAGAAAGCAAATGGAGGAACCGCTTCCAAAGCGGCTACCTCATGACTTCCAGCCCCCTCCCGCCGAATCGCCGGTCGGGGGCAGGCTCTCCCGCTTTTGCGACATTTGGCTGTCACAGGTCAAGGACCGGTGGGTGACAGACATTTTGTCTCGCGGGTACAGAATCGAGTTCAGTTCTCGTCCTCCAGCCCGATTCTTCAGAACCTCCCCACATCCAGACCGAGCAGATGCTCTGCGGCAGGCGGTGGACTCCCTAAGAGCGGAAGGAGTAGTGATCCCTGTCCCCCCTCAGGAACAGGGTCGAGGGTTTTACTCCAATCTCTTTGTGGTTCCAAAAAAGGACGGCTCATTCCGTCCTGTTCTGGACCTAAAACTGCTCAACAAACATGTGCACGCCAGGCGGTTCCGGATGGAAACCCTACGATCTGTCATTGCCTCAATGTCTCGAGGAGACTTCCTTGCCTCAATAGACATCAAAGATGCTTATCTCCACGTGCCAATTGCTACAGAACATCAACGTTTTCTACGTTTTGTGATAGGAGACGACCATCTTCAGTTCGTAGCTCTGCCATTCGGTCTGGCGACAGCCCCACGGGTCTTCACCAAGGTCATGGCGGCAGTGGTAGCAGTCTTGCACTCTCAGGGACACTCGGTGATCCCTTACCTAGACGATCTACTGGTCAAGGCACCCTCTCAAGAGACATGCCAACTCAGCCTGAATGCTACGCTGGAGACTCTACAGTCTTTCGGATGGATCATCAACTTTCCATAGTCGATCCTGTCACCGACCCAATCACTCACGTATCTTGGCATGGAGTTCCATACTCTAGCAGCGATAGTGAAGCTTCCGCTGAACAAACAGCGATCACTACAAACGGGTGCAATCTCTCCTTCAGGGTCAGTCGCACCCCTTGCGGCGCCTCATGCACTTCCTAGGGAAGATGGTGGCAGCCATGGAAGCAGTTCCCTTTGCGCAGTTTCATCTGCGCCCACTTCAATGGGACATTCTCCGCCAATGGGACGGAAAGTCAACGTCACTAGACAGGAAAGTCTCCCTTTCCCAGACGGCCAAGGACTCTCTACAATGGTGGCTCCTTCCCACCTCATTGTCTCAGGGAAGATCCTTCCTGCCCCCATCCTGGGCAGTGGTCACGACAGATGCGAGTCTGTCAGGGTGGGGAGCAGTTTTTCTCCACCACAGGACTCAGGGAACGTGGACTCCGCAGGAGTCCACCCTTCAGATCAATGTTCTGGAAATCAGGGCAGTGTATCTTGCCCTACTAGCCTTCCAACAGTGGCTGGAAGGAAAGCAGATCCGAATCCAGTCGGACAACTCCACAGCGGTGGCATACATCAACCACCAAGGAGGGACGCGCAGTCGGCAAGCCTTCCAAGAAGTCCGGCGCATTCTAATGTGGGTGGAAGACACAGCATCCACCATATCCGCGGTTCACATCCCAGGCGTCGAAAACTGGGAAGCAGACTTCCTCAGTCGCCAGGGCATGGACGCAGGGGAATGGTCCCTTCACCCGGACGCGTTTCAGGAAATCTGTCGCCGCTGGGGAGTGCCGGACGTCGACCTAATGGCGTCCCGGCACAACAACAAGGTCCCGGCATTTATGGCGAGGTCGCGCGATCAAAGAGCTCTGGCGGCAGACGCCTTAGTACAAGATTGGTCGCAGTTCCGGCTCCCATACGTATTCCCGCCTCTGGCACTCTTGCCCAGAGTCTTACGCAAGATCAGATCCGATTGCAGCCGCGTCATACTCGTCGCCCCAGACTGGCCGAGGAGATCGTGGTATCCGGATCTGTGGCATCTCACGGTCGGCCGACCGTGGTCACTTCCAGACCGACCAGACTTACTGTCCCAAGGGCCGTTTTTCCATCAGAATTCTGCGGCCCTGAACCTGACTGTGTGGCCATTGAGTCCTGGATCCTAGCGTCTGCAGGATTATCCCAAGGAGTTGTAGCCACAATGAGACAGGCTAGAAAGTCGACTTCTGCTAAGATCTACCACAGAACGTGGAAGATTTTCTTATCCTGGTGTTCCGCTCAGGGAGTGTCTCCCTGGCCATTTGCATTGCCCACTTTTCTTTCTTTCCTGCAATCGGGGTTAGAAAAGGGCTTGTCGCTCAGCTCCCTTAAAGGGCAAGTATCGGCACTATCCGTGTTTTTTCAGAAGCGTCTAGCACGTCTTCCTAAGGTGCGCACGTTCCTGCAGGGGGTCTGTCATATTGTGCCCCCGTACAGGCGGCCGTTAGATCCATGGGATCTGAACAGGGTACTAGTTGCTCTCCAGAAGCCGCCTTTCGAGCCTCTGAAGGAAGTTTCCTTTTCTCGCCTGTCACAGAAAGTGGCGTTTCTTGTTGCGATCACATCGCTTCGGCGAGTGTCGGAGCTGGCAGCTCTGTCATCCAAGGCTCCCTTCCTGGTGTTCCACCAGGACAAGGTAGTGCTGCGCCCCATTCCGGAGTTTCTCCCTAAGGTCGTCTCCTCGTTTCATCTTAATCAGGATATATCCTTGCCTTCCTTTTTGTCCTCATCCGGTTCACCGGTATGAAAAGGACTTACGTTTGCTGGATCTGGTGAGAGCACTCAGAATCTACATTTCCCGCACGGCGCCCATGCGCCGTTCCGATGCACTTTTTGTCCTTGTCGCTGGTCCGCGCAAGGGGTTGCAGGCTTCTAAAGCCACCCTGGCTCGATGGATCAAAGAACCAATTCTAGAGGCCTACCGTTCTGCGGGGCTTCCGGTTCCTTCAGGGCTAAAAGCCCACTCAACCAGAGCCGTGGGTGCGTCCTGGGCATTACGACACCAGGCTTCGGCTCAACAAGTGTGCCAGGCAGCTACCTGGTCGAGTCTGCACACTTTCACCAAGCATTATCAGGTGCATACCTATGCTTCGGCGGATGCCAGCTTAGGTAGAAGTAGAGTCCTGCAGGCGGCAGTGACACCCCCGTAGGGGAGGGCTGTTTTGCAGCTCTAACATGAGGTATTTCTTTACCCACCCAGGGACAGCTTTTGGACGTCCCAATCGTCTGGGTCTCCCAATAGAGCGCTGAAGAAGAAGGGAATTTTCTTACTTACCGTAAATTCCTTTTCTTCTAGCTCTTATTGGGAGACCCAGCACCCGCCCTGTTGTCCTTCGGGATTTTTTTGTTGTTTGCGGGTACACATGTTGTTCATGTTGAACGGTTTTTCAGTTCTCCGATGTTACTCGGAGTTAATTTGTTTAAACCAGTTATTGGCTTTCCTCCTTCTTGCTTTGGCACTAAAACTGGAGAACCCGTGATACCACGGGGGGTATAGCCAGAAGGGGAGGGGCCTTGCACTTTTTGGTGTAGTGCTTTGTGTGGCCTCCGGAGGCAGTAGCTATACCCCAATCGTCTGGGTCTCCCAATAAGAGCTAGAAGAAAAGGAATTTACGGTAAGTAACAAAATTCCCTTCTTTTGGAAGTTGGAGCGGGTTGTTTTTTTTTTTTTTCTTTGTCGCTCCATTGGGAGACCCAGACAACTGGGTGTATAGCTTCTGCCTCCGGAGGCCACACAAAGTATTACACTGAAAAGTGTAACCCCTCCCCTCTGCCTATACACCCTCCCGTGCATCACGGGCTCCTCAGTTTTATGCTTTGTGTGGAAGGAGGCACACATCCACTCATGCATTCCCATTTTAGTCAGCAGCAGCTGCTGATTTTATCGGATGGAAAAAAAGAGGGCCCCCACAGGGCCCCCGGCATGCTCCCTTCTCACCCCACTACGTCGGCGGTGCTGTTAAGGTTGAGGTACCCATTGCGGGTACAGAGGCTGGAGCCACATGCCGTTTTCCTTCACCATCCCTTAGGGGCTCTGGGAGAAGTGGGATCCTGACCGGTCATCCATTTACTGGGACCGGGCTCCCTCCGCAGCCCCTGTGGGAATCTGCCGGACAGGAGTCTATGTATCCTCAGGGACAGGGCCCTGCATCTAAAGGTACTCTGTGTCCCCATGGGGACTGTGCATGGAGCGCTTGTTTCACAGACGCTGCAGCAGCTGCTGGTTTGTGAAGACCGGGACTTCCGCGCCGACCAAGCCTGTTTGTCGGCCGCGGTATTAACTTTAGTCCCCGGCTTCATTGCGGCCTAGTACCATAACTCCCGCCCCCGGGCCTGCCAGTCAGGGGTAAGGGCGGGACGGTCGACCTGACGTCGGCATTGAGGGCTGGAGCATACTTTAGGTTTCCCCCCCCCCCCCCTCACTGATCACTGTGGGGCCCCAGATTCCCGCACTTTACTAGTCGCCGCCCACGGCTCCCTCCTCCCCTGAGAGCTCCGGCAGCCATTTTTACACACATTCTGCCGGTGGAGGATTTCAGGAACGAGCTCTGCAGCTCTGGGAGACCTAAGGCAGGGAATCTGGTGGACACACTCCGCTTTGAGCGGTCGGTAAGCCACACCGGTCACCCGGTGCTGGTCCCCCTAGGGTGCCGGAGTGTATATATATATATATATATATATATATATATATATATATATATATATATATATATATATATATATATATATATATATATATATTTGTATATATATATATATATATATATATATATATATATATATTTGTATATATTTTCTCTGTTCGGCCGGGTTGTTTACTTTTGGCTATATACCCTCAGTGATCACTCTCCTAGGAGACAACAGCATGTCGTCCAAAAGGAGCAAGGGCGCTGAGGCAAAAGGTTTTTTTTTTTTTTGCAACCTGTACCTCTTGTGGGGCTATGTTACCTGCGGGTTCCACCTACCCTCACTGTGAGCAATGTTCGACCCCTGTTGCACTTGCTCAGCCGGAGCCTCGGTCACTAGTGGGCCCCTCAGATCAGGCAGACCCTCCTGCTTCCACTGTCCAGGCGGCAGGGACAGAGTTTGCAGTTTTTGCTGAGAAACTCTGAGTCGCTTTCACAATCCATGGCTCAGTCTATGGACAAATGGTCTGCCAAGCTACTAGAAGCCTTGCAGTCCAGACCGGTCCTTACACAGGCCCCGGGCACTGTTGGATCATCGCCTCCAGGCCCCTCTCGGTCTGCGCCGCAGCGTGCTCCTGGGGTGGCCCTAGGTCTCACGTGGAGGACTCCTGCACGGACCACAGTCCCAGACCGGCTAAATGGGCTCGCTGGGAATCTTCCCCGACTTCCTCACGCTGCTCGGGGTCTCAGCTTGAGGACTCTCGGGAGGACGAGGCGGACGTCGCAGCTCAAGGCTCTGACCCTGACGTTGCCCTCAATCTTGATACACCTGAGGGGGACGCCTTAGTAAATGATCTTATATCGTCCATTAACCAGGTGTTGGATCTTTCTCCCCCACATCCACCTATAGAGGAGTCTGCTTCGCAGCAGGAGAAACACCAGTTTTTCGATCACTCGAACTTCAGAGATGCTGTCCAGAAGCACAGAGCATTTCCGGACAAGCGCTTTACTAAGCGCCTTAATGACACACGTTACACCTTCCCCTCTGACGTAGTTAAGGGTTGGGCTCAATGTCCCAAGGTGGATCCTCCAGTCTCTAGACTGGCGGCTAGATCTGTAGTATCAGTTGCAGATGGCTCATCGCTCAAGGATGCCACTGACAGGCAGATAGAGCTCCTGGTGAAATCCATCTATGAAGCCACAGGCGCGTCTTTTGCCCCGGCCTTTGCAGCCGTGTGGGCACTCCAAGCTATCTCAGCTTGTCTGTCTGAGATTAATGCGGTCACACGTACCTCTGCTCCGCAAGTTGCGTCTTTGACTTCTCAGGCGTCGGCTTTTTCGTCCTACGCCATGAACGCCGTCCTGGACTCTGCTAGCCGTACAGCGGTAGCATCCGCTAATTCGGTGGCAGTCCGCAGGGCCATGTGGCTACGCGACTGGAAGGCAGTCTCTGCTTCCAAGAAGTTCTTAACCGGTTTGCCGTTTTTCTGGCGACCGATTGTTTGGCGAACGATTGGATGAAATTATTAAGGAATCCAAGGGAAAGGACTCGTCCTTACCCCAGTCCAAACCGAAGAGACCTCAGCAACGGAAAATACAACCGAGGTTTCGGTCCTTTCGGCCCTCAGCCAAGTCCCAATCCTCCTCGTCCAACAGGCCGGAGAAGGGCCAGAGGAACTCCTATGCGTGGCGGTCCAAGTCACGCCCCCAAAAAAACGCCGGAGGCACTGCCTCCAAGGCGGCCTCCTCATGACTTTCGGCCTCCCCGAACCGCATCCTCGGTCGGTGGCAGGCTCTCCCGCTTTTGCGACGCCTGGTGGCCACATGTCCAAGACCGATGGGTGAGAGACATTCTGTCTCACGGTTACAGGATAGAGTTCAGCTCTCGTCCTCCGACTCGTTTCTTCAGAACATCTCCGCCCCCATCTCGGGCCGGCGCACTTTTTCAGGCTGTGGGCGTTCTGAAGACAGAAGGAGTGGTGATTCCCGTTCCCCCTCAGGAACATGGTCACGGCTTCTACTCCAACTTGTTCGTGGTGCCAAAGAAGGACGGATCATTCCGTCCCGTTCTGGACCTCAAACTGCTCAACAGGCATGTGAGCACCAGAAGGTTTCGGATGGAATCTCTCCGCTGGGTCATCGCTTCGATGTCACAAGGAGACTTCCTAGCATCAATCGACATCAAGGATGCTTATCTCCACGTGCCGATCGCACCCGGACATCAACGCTTCCTGCGTTTCGCCATCGGGGACGAACACCTTCAGTTCGTGGCACTGCCTTTCGGATTGGCGACAGCCCCACGGGTCTTCACCAAGGTCATGGCATCCGTTGTGGCGGTCCTACACTCACAGGGACACTCGGTGATCCCTTACTTAGACGATCTCCTAGTCAGGGCACCCTCCCGGGTGGCGTGTCAACACAGCCTGACCGTCGCTCTGGCGACTCTCCAGCAGTTCGGGTGGCTCATCAACTTCCCAAAGTCCAAGTTGACACCGACCCAATCACTGACTTACCTCGGGATGGAGTTTCATACTCACTCAGCGGTAGTCAAGCTACCGCTGGACAAACAGCTTTCGCTGCAGACAGGGGTGCAATCTCTTCTTCGGGGTCAGTCACACCCCTTGAGGCGCCTCATACACTTCCTGGGGAAGATGGTGGCAGCAATGGAGGCAGTGCCCTTCGCGCAGTTCCATCTGCGCCCACTCCAATGGGACATTCTCCGCAAATGGGACAAGAGGTCGACGTCCTTAGACAGGAACGTCTCTCTTTCTCTGGCAGCCAAGACGTCACTTCAGTGGTGGCTCCTTCCCAACTCTCTGTCGCAGGGAAAATCCTTCCTACCCCCAACCTGAGCTGTGGTCACGACGGACGCGGGCCTGTCAGGGTGGGGAGCGGTTTTTCTCCACCACAGGGCTCAGGGAACCTGGACTCCGATAGTCTTCCCTTCAGATCAATGTTCTGGAGATAAGGGCAGTGTATCTAGCCCTAAAGGCGTTCCATCGGTGGCTGGAGGGCAGGCAGATCCGCATACAGTCGGACAACGTCACGGCGGTCGCGTACATCAACCACCAGGGTGGCACGCGCAGCCGTCAAGCCTTCCAGGAAGTCCGACGGATTCTGCTGTGGGCGGAAGCCACAGCCTCCACCATCTCCGCAGTTCACATCCCGGGCGTAGAAAACTGGGAAGCAGATTTTCTCAGTCGTCAGGGCATGGATGCGGGGGAATGGTCTCTTCACCCAGACGTGTTTCGAGAGATCTGTCGCCGCTGGGGAACGCCGGACGTCGATCTCATGGCGTCACGGCACAACAACAAGGTCCCGGCCTTCATGGCACGGTCTCAAGATCACAGAGCTCTGGCGGCGGACGCGTTAGTTCAGGATTGGTCGCAGTTTCGACTCCCTTATGTGTTTCCTCCTCTGGCGATGTTGCCCAGAGGGTTACGCAAGATCAGATCCGACTGTCGTCGCGCCATTCTCGTCGCTCCAGATTGGCCGAGGCGGTCGTGGTACCCAGATCTGTGGCATCTCACGGTGGGTCAGCCGTGGGCGCTTCCAGACCGCACAGACCTGCTGTCACAAGGGCCGTTTTTCCATCTGAATTCTGCGGCCCTCAACCTGACTGTGTGGTCATTGAGTCCTGGCTCCTAGCGTCGTCGGGTTTATCTCAATTACCTCACTCCGAAGAGTGTCGGAGCTTGCAGCGCTGTCATGCACCTCCCCTTTCCTGGTTTTTCACCAGGATAAGGTGGTTCTGCGTCCTGTCCCGGAGTTTCTCCCTAAGGTGGTATCTCCTTTTCATCTCAATCAGGATATCTCCTTACCGTCATTTTGCCCTCATCCAGTTCACCAGTGTGAAAAGGATTTGCATTCATTAGATCTAGTGAGAGCACTCCGGCTCTACGTGTCTCGCACGGCGCCCCTGCGCCGTTCAGATGCGCTCTTTGTCCTGGTCGCTGGCCAGCGTAAGGGTTCGCAGGCTTCCAAGTCAACCTTGGCTCGGTGGATCAAGGAACCGATTCTTGAAGCCTACCGTTCTTCGGAGCTTCCTCTTCCTTCGGGCCTGAAAGCCCATTCTACCAGAGCCGTGGGTGCGTCCTGGGCATTGCGACACCGGGCTACGGCTCAGCAGGTGTGTCAGGCAGCTACCTGGTCTAGTCTGCACACCTTCACAAAACACTATCAAGTGCATACCTATGCTTCGGCAGATGCCAGTCTAGGTAGGCGAGTTCTTCAGGCGGCGGTTGCCCACCTGTAGGAAGGGGTCGTTTTTCGGCTCTCTTTTATTGAGGTATTCTTTTACCCACCCAGGGACTGCTTTTGGACGTCCCAGTTGTCTGGGTCTCCCAATGGAGCGACAAAGAAGGGAATTTTGTTTACTTACCGTAAATTCCTTTTCTTCTAGCTCCTATTGGGAGACCCAGCACCCGCCCCTGTTCCCTTCGGGCTGGTTGTTCTTTTGTGTACACATGTTGTTCATCTTGAATTGTTCTTTTGGTTATGGTTTCAGTTCTCCGAACATTCTTCGGATTGAATTTACCCCAGACCAATTTATAAGTTTCCTCCTTCCTGCTTTTGCACCAAAACTGAGGAGCCCGTGATGCACGGGAGGGTGTATAGGCAGAGGGGAGGGGTTACACTTTTCAGTGTAATACTTTGTGTGGCCTCCGGAGGCAGAAGCTATACACCCAGTTGTCTGGGTCTCCCAATAGGAGCTAGAATAAAAGGAATTTACGGTAAGTAAACAAAATTCCCTTCTTTAGATTTGGCTATCTTAGGAGAATATCTGTTTGTGCAGGTAACGATTACTGTGCAGAATTATTAGGCAACTTAATAAAAACCAAATCTATTCCCATCTCACTTGTTTATTTTCACCAGGTAAACCAATATAACTGCACAAAATTTATAAATAACCATTTCTGATATGCAAAAACAAAACCCAAAAAATGAGTGGGCAATATAGCCCCCTTTCTTTCTGATGACACTCAGCAGCCACCATCCATAGATTCTGTCATTGCTTGATCTGTTTACGCTCCACATTGCGTGCAGCAGCCACCACAGCCTCCAGACACTGCTCCCAGAGGTGGACTGTTTTCCCTCCCTGTAGATCTCACATTTTATGAGGGACCACAGGTTCTCTATGGGGTTCAGATCAGGTGAACAAGGGGGCCATGTCATTATTTTTTCATCTTGTAGACCTTTACTGGCCAGCCGCGCTGTGGAGTAGCTGGATGCATGTGATGGAGCATTGTCCTGCATGAAAATCATGTTTTTCTTCAGCGATACCGACTTCTTCCTGTACCACTGCTTGAAGAAGTTGTCTTCCAGAAACTGGCAGTAGGTCTGGGAGTTGAGCTTCACTCCATCCTCAACCCGAAAAGGTCACACAAGTTGATCTTTGCTGATCTCAGCCTATACCAGTGCCCACCTCCACCTTGCTGGCGTCTGAGTCGGAGTGGAGCTCCTGCCCTTTACTGATCCAGCCTCTGGCCCATCCATCTGGCCCATCAAGAGCCACTCTCATTTCATCAGTCCATAAAACCTTTGAAAAATCAGTCTTAAGACATTTCTTGGCCCAGTCTTGAGGTTTTATCTTATGTTTCTTGGTCAGAGGTGGTGGTTTTCAGCCTTCCTTACCTTGGCCTGTCCCTGAGTATGGCACTCCTGTGCTTTTTGATGCTCCAGTAACGTTGCAGCTCTGAAATATGGCCAAACTGGTGGCAAATGGCATCTTGGCAGCTTCACGCTTGATTTTCCTCAATTCATGGGCAGTTATTTTGCGCCTTTTTTGCCCAACACGCTTTTTGCGACCCTGTTGGCTATTTGCCATGAAACGCTTGATTGTTCGGTGATCACGCTTCAAAGGATTGGCAATTTCAAGACTGCTGCATCCCTCTACAAGACATCTCACAAGTTTGGACTTTTCAGAGCCCGTCCAATCTCTCTTCAGACCCATTCTGCCAAAGGAAAGGAAGTTGCCTAATAATTAAGCACCCCTTATAAAGGGTGTTGATGTCATTACACCGCACCCCTCCCCATTACAGAGATGCACATCACCTGAGTTACTTCATTGGTAGTTGGCTCTCAGCCTATACAGCTTGGAGTAGGACGACATGTATAACAAGTATCATGTGATCAAAATATTCATTTGCCTAATAATTCTGCACACAGTGTATAGACCGTAAGCTCCACAGCTAGTTTGCAAGGTCACCTACCCTCATGAATACTGAGAACTTCTAAGCATTGTAAGTAGAAAAAAAAAGATATAAAGACAGGCACCAAGCTTCTTCCTACCTTATCTAAGCGCAAAAAGATCAAACAAAAAAAGGAAGAATTGGCAAAAAGTGTTATTTTACAAAGTTTCAACACTTTACCCAACTATCATTGTAGGGGAAAAAAAAAAAAAAAAGTTAAGGCCCAGTTGGAGGTATCTGATTGCTGCTGTCCCATGACGGTGGTGAAGTGGTTTGGTGCCTGCAGTCTGACACTGATCTGCTCCCATGTCCTCTGTAGCTAGTCTTCATAGGAGATGACTTTTGTATGATATATACTGCAATCCTACATTTTGGGTTTTTTTTAGTCTATAGTGCAGACCAACACAGGTTGAACGCCCTTAGATCAGGGGTAACGAACCATTTGTGGCCTTACGAAAATATTAGTTAAAACTTTTGATTTAAATGTTTGGTAAAACCAGGGCTGTGGAGTCGGAGTCTGAGTCGGAGCTCATTTTGGTGGAGTCGGAGTCGGAGTTGGAGTCGGTATAAAATGCACCGACTCCGACTCCTAAAATATATAATAAATTGGGGACAGGAGTGCAATGCAGAATGTGCTGAATATTTTACTAAATAATAACATTTAGTATAATGCTTATATTTAAGTGAAAAATTTATTGTAGTATAATGTGAACATCAGACATTTAATTGTTTTTATGATACAATAATCAAGATATTTGGATAGAACATAAAATATTTATTGGATACAACTTTAGAACACAAAAAACTAATAAATTGTAAATATGTAATATTATATATATATATACACAGTGTATATACACACACAAGATATATATGTAATCTACTGTATATTACATAGTGTATTACATATTTACAATTTATTACAGTTTTTTGTGTTCTAAAGTTGTATCCAATAAATATATTTTATGTTCTATCCAAATATCTTGATTATTGTATCATAAAAATTATTAAATGTCTAATGTTCACATACACATATTCATGTACTACAATAAATTTTTCACCTAACTATAAGCAATATATGTAGGAGTCGGAGTCGGAGTCGGTGCAAGAGAATTTGAGGAGTCGGAGTCTGAGTCGAAGGTTTGGCTTACCGACTCCACAGCCCTGGGTAAAACATTTAATTGACTCTCTGACGGCTGGAGCTGCTTCTCTTTGGTAAGGCTGTTGGGTAGTATCGATGATTCTGCGCACAACTGCTTTTCCATGTTTGTGTCGCTCTGGAGCAGTCGACTTTGATTAATTTTAATTTCTGTAAATAACTAGTTGTGGTCAGAGGTAACTGCAGGTCTCCTCACAGTGGGAAATTAATCGCTGTTAACATAACATGGAACGCAAGCAGTGGGACGTCTGCTGTATTGACATCACATAGGAGACACAGACTGCTGTATATACGAGGAACTGCTAAGTCTTTGGCTTTACCCAGAAAGAAACTAGATAGGATGATGAAACTTTCCATTTATTCCACATACTCTCCACTGATAACACTTCTTACATCAGTATTCCAGGTTCTGGAAGCTTAGCAAAAATGATTTTTGTTGTGCCTCAAACCAGGCATCCTTGGCAGCCATGGCATCAGAAATGGTGTGAAATTTGGTACCCTTGGGGTGTTTCTTCAGGTTTGGAAACAGATGATAGTCAGAGGGAGCTAGATCTGGTGAATAAGGTGGGTGGTCACCAGCTGGAAGCCCGGCTCTGCCAGTTTTGCCGTGGTCGCTTGTGCAGTGTGAGCGGAGGCATTGTTTTGCAGGAACAAGATTCCTTTGGACAGCTTGCTGCGCCTTTTGGCCTTCAGAGCTGCCTTCAATTGGTCCAAAAGTTCAATGTAATATCTTGCATTGATGGTGCAACCCTTTTGAAGGTAGTCCACTAGCAGCACACCCTCCTTATCCCAGAACACTGACGACATCACCTTTAGTGGCTGATTTTTGCACCCTGGACTTCTTTGGATGAGGAGAACCACTGTGCCTCCACTCTTTTTACTGCTCCTTGTTTTCAGGGTGATGCAAATAAATCCAGGTCTCATCCATAGTGACCGGTCGCTCCAGGAAGTTCTTATCAGTCCAGAAATGCTGACAAATGGAGTGGGAAGTTTTCACTCGCATGCGTCTCTGATCTGTTGTCAGACATTTGGGGACCCACTTTGCAGAAGCTTCCTCATGTACTAATGTTCATGGATGACACAAACACGTTCCCGGGAAATCCCCATGATGTCTGCTATTGCTTTAGCTGAAATTTGTGGATTCTCCAAAATGAGGTTGTGCGCAGCATCGATGATCTCCAGAACAACAACCACTCTCGCTCGTCCAGGAGGTTCCTCATCATTGGCGCTAAAGTGGCCCGTTTTAAATTTGGCGACCCAGTTCTTAACTGTGGAATATGAAGGGCATTGATCCCCCAATGTCTGCGACATATCGCCATGAATATCCTTAGCAGACTTTCCTTGCAGAAACAAGAATTGTATCCCTCCTCTATCAGTTGATGTGAATATCACATTAGACTCCAACATTTTGTTTTCCTGCGTGCGTAGAACACTGTTGCCATAAGCAAAAAAAACAAAATTTTGAAAACCTATATTAGACATCAAGGCTTTTGTGTGATGTAACACTTATTACCATAGAAACAAAAAAAAAAAATCACAAAGCCAAAGACTTAGCAGTCCATCATACATCACAGCCTTCAAGACTGCTGTTTTATACATCACATGGGAAATATGGAGATTGCTGTATAGACATCACATGGAAGACACGGAGACTGCTGTATATAAATCACAGGGAGACACGGAGACTGCTGTATATACATCACATAAGGGAGACACTGAGACTGCTGTATATACATCACATAAGGGAAACACGGAAGCTACTGTATAGACATCACATAAGGGAGACATGGATACATACATCACATAAGGGAGACACGGAGACTGCTGTATATAAATCATATAAGGGAGACCGTATCGCCACAATTTTACTTGTGTGTAGAATTGTTTTGCAAAAATAAATACCTCAATCAAAAAGATTAACACAAATTTTTTTTTTCTTTATCGTTCCTTTGGGAGACCCAGACCATGGGTGTTTAGCTTCTGCCTCCGGAGGACACACAAAGTACTACACTTAAAAGTGTAGCTCCTCTCTCTGAGTATATACACCCCCTGGTAGCAAGTCCTAGCCAGTTTATCGCTTTGTGTCAGGAGGCATACATCCACACATGCATTCTCATCTGATTTGTTTGACTTTTGGAAAGAGTTTGAAGAAAAGCGGGTCCATGTCTGGACTCCCGGCATGTCCTTTCTCACCCCACTGTGTCGGCGGTGTTGTTAAGGTTGATTTACAAGGCTGCAGCCTTACATGCCGCGCTCCTTCACCATCCCTTCTGGGCTCTGGCTTGAAGTGGGAGCCAGCACGGTCTCCATGCCTGGCAGGAGTCCGGTCTCCATCCACAGCCCCTTGAGGATTCTGCTGGACCGGAGCACTCATTCCCAGGGACATGGCCCTGCGTCTCAGCAGCTAAGTACCTGAGACGTTTATGTTGGGGGTCCCGGTTCTTTATTGTAAGGGGAGAGTATGCTGTATGTGATTGTTTTAACTTTTCCGGCGGGTTCTCTAGCTTTTGCCTGAGAACCGCGCCGATGGTGCCTGCTTGTCGGCCTCGCCGCTTAAATTTAGGCCCCGGCTTCGCCGGAGGCCTAGTTTCATTTTCCTGCCCTCGCATGTCACTCATGCAGAGGGACAGGTTCGGCTCCTCCCGGCGGCCGTTCTACACAGGGGAGAGACACTCCCCACTGCTGGGGCGTCCCTCCTTCCCTGCAGGTCTCTATAGCCCTCCAGTTCCCGCTCTTTTATAGGAACGCCCCCTAGTTTCTCAGGCAGAGTTCACTCTGCTCTGGGACATCCTGCATTCTGCATCTCTGCTGAGGTGCTGCACACTGGGGGACCGGGCTTCGGGATCTGGAGGCACACAACACCGCGCTCAGCGGTCTGGTAAGCCACAGCCGGTCTCTGGTTGTGGACCTCTGTATATTCTCCCTGGGGTTCATTCTCTGCAAAGCCCCCACTCCAGCAGCATGTCTCACACAAGGAGCAAGGCTCCAAAGCTTTATTCTGCATGCACTGCATGTAAGCTCCTGCTGCCTGACCGAGCATTTATCCACACTGTGATGGTTGCTCTAACTTGGCGGTGCCACAGCCTGGAGTCTCACCCCCAGTGGTCTCTCAGGCTGCTGCTGCTGCACCTGTGACTGAACCCCCGGCCTGGGTAGAGTCCTTTTCTAGGTCCATATCCCAGTCATTTGCTGAGTCCATGGGACTTTCTTCGGCGCTCCATTGGGAGACCCAGACGATTGGGTGTATAGCACTGCCTCCGGACACCACACAAAGCAATTACACTAAAAAGTGTAAGGCCCCTCCCCTTCTGGCTATACACCCCCAGTGGGATCACTGGCTCACCAGTTTTCTGCTTTGTGCGAAGGAGGTCAGACATCCACGCATAGCTCCACTGTTTAGTCAGCAGTAGCTGCTGACTATGTCGGATGGAAGAAAAGAGGGCCCATATGGGGCCCCCAGCATGCTCCCTTCTCACCCCACTTGTGGTTTGTAAGGTTGAGGTACCCATTGCGGGTACAGAGGCTGGAGCCCACATGCTGTTTTCCTTCCCCATCCCCCTGAGGGGCTCTGAGGAAGTGGGATCTTACCGGCCCCCAAGCCCTGAGGCCGGGCTCCATCCACAGACCCAGTGAACCTGCTGGGTACCGTTCAGGGACAAGGCCCTGCAACTTTCAGGTACTCTGTGTCCCCGTACAGACAGGCACGCACACGCCAGACTTGCTGGGTGTGTTAGTGCGCCGGGGACAGTAGCGCTGCACGCGGGGGTTTGAGTCACAGCAGCTTAGCTGTGTGACTTCATGTGCTGGGAACTACCGCGCCGGCCACTCTCGGAGCGGCGGCGCGGCTGGGACTTGTAGTGCGCCGGGGACTTAGCGCCGACCGCGCTTTTACGGCGGCGGCGCTTATAAATTTAGTCCCCGGCTTTTGCGGCCTAGCTCCGCTTCGTTCCCGCCCCCTCCCTGTCAATCAGGGAATGGGACAGACGCTGTGCAATCGTCAGCGCCGAGGGCTGGAGCCTTATTTACATGCTCCAGCCCTCTCACTAGACACAGTGGGACGCAGGTTTCCCGCTTTTGGTCTGAGCACGCCCAGGGCCCGCCCCCCCCTCCACAGGACGCCGGCAGCCATTCCTGCATGCAGTCTGGCTGGAGGACGGACACAGGCTCTGGGAGACCCAGACTAGGGATTTCTGGCGACCACACACCCGCGTTTAGCGGGCGGTAAGCAGCACATTAGTGCTGGCCCCACTAGTGCCACAGTGTTGTATTGGTGTACTTTTTCCTGTACCAGATATATATATATATATATACTGCACTGTACGGTCGCTTCTTGGCTGTATACCCCTATATTGCTCTGAGGAGACAGCAACATATCATCCACAAAACGCAAGGGTGCCAAGGCACGGGCTGTATACACTGCTTGTACAGCATGTGGGGCTAATCTACCAGCAGGCTCCAACGACTCTCATTGTGTGCAATGTTCAGTCCCAGTGGCACTTCGTCAGCCAGAGCCTATGGTGGTGGTAGCCCAGGCAGAGACGCCTGTGAACCCTGCCCCGGTGACGGGGACAGAATTTGCAGTCTTTGCTGATAAAATGTCTGTGACTATGACAAAAATCCTGGAGACCTTGCAGTCCAGGCCAGTTGCTCAGACCATGGACACTGCTGTGTCTATGTTCCCCGGTCCCCCTCAGTTGGAACTAATCCGTACTTCAAGGGGGTCCCAGGCATCACAGGCTGAGGGCTCTGACTCTGATGACAGTCCCAGGCCGCCTAAGCGAGCTCGCTGGGAGAGACCCTCCACGTCGTCACGCAGGTCAGGGTCTCAGCGAGAAGGGTCTCTATATGATGAGACAGAGGTGGGTGATCAGGAGTCTGGTCCTGACACCGCACTCAATTTGGATACGCCAGATGGTGACGCCATGGTAAATGACCTTATAGCGGCCATCAATAGGCTGTTGGATATTTCTCCCCCAGCCCCTTCAGCAGAGGAGGCAGCTGCCCAGCAGGAGAAATTCCATTTCCTGTATCCCAAGCGTAAATTGAGTACTTTTCTGGACCACTCTGACTTCAGAGAATCCATCCAGAAACACCATGCTTATCCGGACAAGCGTTTTTCCAAACGTCTGAAGGATACACGTTATCCCTTTCCCCCTGACGTGGTCAAACGCTGGACCCAGTGTCCAAAAGTGGACCCTCCAATATCCAGGCTTGCAGCTAGATCCATAGTTGCAGTGGAGGATGGGGCTTCACTTAAAGATGCCAATGACAGACAGATGGACCTTTGGTTGAAATCTGTCTATGAAGCTATTGGCGCGTCGTTTGCTCCAGCATTCGCGGCCGTGTGGGCGCTCCAAGCTATTTCAGCTGGTCTGGCACAGGTGGACTCTTTCTTAAGTCCAGCAGTGCCGCAAGTGGCGTCCTTAACTACGCAAATGACTGCGTTTGCGACCTACGCTATCAATGCGGTACTAGACTCTACGAGCCGTACCTCAATGGCATCCGCCAACTCTGTAGTTTTGCGCAGAGCCTTGTGGTTAAAAGAATGGAAAGCAGATTCTGCTTCTAAAAAATGTTTAACCAGCTTGCCATTATCTGGAGACAGACTGTTTGGTGAGCAATTGGCGGAAATCATTAAACAGTCCAAAGATAAGGACTCTTCCTTACCCCAGCCCAGATCAAGCAAACCTCAACAGAGGAAGTGGCAGTCAAAGTTTCGGTCCTTTCGAGGCTCGGGCAAGCCCCAATTCTCCTCGTCCAAAGGGACTCAGAAAGAGCAAAGGAGCTCTGATTCCTGGCGGACTCACTCACGCCCCAAGAAAGCAACCGGAGGTACCGCTTCCAAGGCGGCTGCCTCATGACTTTCGGCCGCCTCCCTCCGCATCCTCGGTCGGTGGCAGGCTCTCCCGCTTTTGCGACATTTGGCTGCCACAGGTCAAAGACTGGTGGGTAACAGACATTTTGTCCCACGGGTACAGGATAGAGTTCAGTTCTCGTCCTCCGCCTCGGTTCTTCAGAACTTCCCCACATCCCGACCGAGCAGATGCCCTTCTGCAGGCGGTGCATTCTCTAAGAGCAGAAGGAGTGGTGGTCCCTGTTCCTCTTCGGGAACAAGGACAAGGTTTTTACTCCAATCTCTTTGTGGTGCCAAAAAAGGACGGCTCATTCCGTCCTGTTCTGGACCTAAAACTGCTCAACAAGCATGTGAACGCCACGCGGTTCCGGATGGAATCCCTCCGCTCAGTCATTGCCTCAATGTCTCAAGGAGATTTCCTAGCATCAATAGACATCAAAGATGCTTATCTCCACGTGCCGATTGCTACAGAGCACCAACGCTTTCTACGCTTCGTGATAGGAGACGACCATCTTCAGTTCGTAGCTCTGCCATTTGGTCTGGCGACAGCCCCACGGGTGTTCACCAAGGTCATGGCGGCAGTGGTAGCAGTCTTGCACTCTCAGGGACACTCTGTGATCCCTTACTTGGACGATCTACTTGTCAAGGCACCCTCTCAGGAGGCATGCCAACTCAGCCTGAACGTTGCACTGGAGACTCTCCAGACGTTCGGGTGGATCATCAACTTCTCAAAGTCAAATCTGTTACCGACCCAATCACTGACGTATCTTGGCATGGAGTTTCATACTCTCTCAGCGATAGTGAAGCTTCCGCTGGACAAGCAGCGGTCACTACAGACTGGGGTGCAGGCTCTCCTTCAAAGTCAGTCGCACTCCTTAAGACGCCTCATGCACTTCCTCGGGAAGATGGTGGCGGCAATGGAGGCGGTTCCGTTTGCGCAGTTTCATCTGCGCCCACTTCAATGGGACATTCTCCGCCAATGGGACGGGAAGTCAACATCCCTGGACAGGAAAGTCTCCCTTTCCCAGACGGCCAAGGACTCTCTGCAGTGGTGGCTTCTTCCCACCTCATTATCACAGGGAAGATCCTTCCTACCACCGTCCTGGGCGGTGGTCACGACAGACGCGAGTCTGTCAGGATGGGGAGCAGTTTTTCTCCACCACAGGGCTCAGGGTACGTGGACCCAGCAGGAGTCCACCCTTCAGATCAATGTTCTGGAAATCAGAGCAGTGTATCTTGCCCTACTAGCCTTCCAGCAGTGGCTGGAAGGAAGGCAGATCCGAATTCAGTCGGACAACTCCACAGCGGTGGCATACATCAACCACCAAGGGGGGACACGCAGTCGGCAAGCCTTCCAGGAAGTCCGGCGGATTCTGATGTGGGTGGAAGCCACGGCCTCCACCATATCCGCAGTTCACATCCCCGGCGTAGAAAACTGGGAAGCAGACTTCCTCAGTCGCCAGGGCATGGACGCAGGGGAATGGTCCCTTCACCCGGACGTGTTTCAGGAAATCTGTCGCCGCTGGGGAAGGCCGGACGTCGACTTAATGGCGTCCCGGCACAACAACAAGGTCCCAACCTTCATGGCACGGTCTCGCGATCACAGAGCTCTGGCGGCAGACGCCTTAGTGCAAGATTGGTCGCAGTTCCGGCTCCCTTATGTGTTTCCACCTCTGGCACTCTTGCCCAGGGTGCTACGCAAGATCAGATCCGACTGCAGCCGCGTCATACTCGTCGCCCCAGACTGGCCGAGGAGGTCGTGGTACCCGGATCTGTGGCATCTCACGGTCGGCCAACCGTGGGCACTACCAGACCGACCAGACTTGCTGTCACAAGGGCCGTTTTTCCATCGGAATTCTGCGGCCCTGAACCTGACTGTGTGGCCATTGAGTCCTGGATCCTAGCGTCTTCAGGATTATCCCAAGGGGTCGTTGCCACCATGAGACAGGCTAGGAAGCCCACGTCCGCTAAGATCTACCACAGAACGTGGAGGATATTCTTATCCTGGTGCTCTGCTCAGGGAGTGTCTCCCTGGCCATTTGCATTGCCTACATTTCTTTCTTTCCTGCAATCTGGGTTAGAAAAAGGTTTGTCGCTCGGCTCCCTTAAAGGGCAAGTCTCGGCGCTATCCGTCTTTTTTCAGAAGCGTCTAGCACGACTTTCTAAGGTACGCACGTTCCTGCAGGGGGTTTGTCATATCGTACCCCCGTACAAGCGGCCGTTAGATCCATGGGATCTGAACAGGGTACTGGTTGCCCTCCAGAAGCCGCCCTTCGAGCCTCTGAGGGAGGTTTCACTTTCTAGACTATCACAGAAAGTGGCTTTTCTGGTAGCGATCACATCTCTTCGGAGAGTGTCTGAGCTAGCAGCGCTGTCATCCAAGGCTCCCTTCCTGGTCTTCCACCAGGACAAGGTAGTGCTGCGACCCATTCAGGAGTTTCTCCCGAAGGTGGTATCCTCTTTTCATCTTAATCAGGATATCTCTTTGCCTTCTTTTTGTCCTCATGCAGTTCATCGCTATGAGAAGGATTTACATTTGTTAGATCTGGTGAGAGCACTCAGAATCTACATTTCCCGCACGGCGCCCCTGCGCCGTTCGGATGCACTCTTTGTCCTTGTCGCTGGTAAGCGCAAAGGGTCGCAGGCTTCCAAGGCCACCCTGGCTCGATGGATCAAAGAACCAATTCTTGAAGCCTACCGTTCTGCTGGGCTTCCGGTTCCATCAGGGCTGAAGGCCCATTCTACCAGAGCCGTGGGTGCGTCCTGGGCATTACGACACCAGGCTACGGCTCAACAGGTGTGCCAGGCAGCTACCTGGTCGAGTCTGCACACTTTCACCAAACATTATCAGGTGCATACCTATGCTTCGGCGGACGCCAGCCTAGGTAGAAGAGTCCTGCAGGCGGCAGTTGCCTCCCCGTAGGGGAGGGCTGTCTTTGCAGCTCTAACATGAGGTATTTCTTTACCCACCCAGGGACAGCTTTTGGACGTCCCAATCGTCTGGGTCTCCCAATGGAGCGCCGAAGAAGGGAATTTTGTTACTTACCGTAAATTCCTTTTCTTCTAGCTCCTATTGGGAGACCCAGCACCCGCCCTGTTGTCCTTCGGGATTTTTGGTTGTTTTTCGGGTACACATGTTGTTCATGTTGAATGGTTTTCAGTTCTCCGACGTTACTTCGGAGTGAATTTGTTTAAACCAGTTATTGGCTTTCCTCCTTCTTGCTTTTGCACTAAAACTGGTGAGCCAGTGATCCCACTGGGGGTGTATAGCCAGAAGGGGAGGGGCCTTACACTTTTTAGTGTAATTGCTTTGTGTGGCCTCCGGAGGCAGTGCTATACACCCAATCGTCTGGGTCTCCCAATAGGAGCTAGAAGAAAAGGAATTTACGGTAAGTAACAAAATTCCCTTCTTTGTCCAGGACTTTGATGAATATGCATCAGCCTCCCTCACAGGGTGCCTCTAATACTCTTGACAGAGGACTCCTATCCTCTGACCTCCGTCCATCGGAGTTCACGGAGGATTCATCATCTGATCCCAGAGCCCGTCCTTCTAAGAGAAGGCGCAGGGTTTCCTCCCCCTCCCCATCCCACGGCTCTGTCTCAAGAGCTGACTCTCAAGATGAGGAGGATGCCCTCACTGGGGGCTCGGAGGCTATGTATCCCATCGATTTCTCTGAGGGTGACTCAGATCTTAGTGATTTGATTGCTTCTATTAATTCTGTGCTGGATCTCAATCCGCCAGTATCAGAGGAGCAACTCTCTTTGGCAGAAAAACATCAGTTTACCTCGCCTAAGAGAGTGAAGAGTGTGTTCTTTAACCACTCCAGTTTTCAGACCGCTGTGACCAAGCCCAAGGCCTGCCCTGACAAACGCTTTCCAAAGCGTGGTTCTGATGACCGGTTTCCATTTTCACCTGAGGTGGTCAAGGAGTGGTCTCACTCCCCAAAGGTAGACCCTCCGGTGTCTAGGCTATCAGCCCGGACCGTTGTCGGTGGCTGACGGCACCTCACTTAAGGATTCCACTGACCGTCAGATTGACCTTCTGGCCAAATCTGTGTATGAAGCTGCGGGGGCCGCGTTTTCCCCGACTTTTGCAGCAGTGTGGGCTCTCAAAGCCATCTCTGCTTCTTTAGAGGAGATGCATTCCCTCACCAAGGAATCTATGCCCGAGATGGTTACCTTAACTGCTCAGGCTTCAGCTTTTTCATCTTATGCCATGTCTGCCATGCTAGAGGCTGCTCACCGCACTGCGGTGGCTTCAGCCAATTCTCTTGTTATCCGCAGGATTTTCTGGCTTCGAGAGTGGAAGGCAGATGCTTCTTCCAAGAAGTTTCTTGCTGGGCTCCCTTTTGCGGGTTCACGGCTGTTTGGTGAACAGCTGGATGAAATCATTAAAGAAGCTACTGGCGGGAAGAGTACTTCCATGCCACAAACCAAGACCAGGAAACCCGCCCAGGGTAGGAATCAATCGAGGTTTCTTTCCTTTCGTTCCTCCAACTGGTCATCCTCTAAGCCTTCCGCCTCGTCCGCTAACTCAGCCAAGGATCAGAAATCCAACTGGCGCCCAAAAGCGCGTCCGCAGAAGACCGCAGGAGGTTCTGCCACTAAAGCAGCTTCCTCATGACTCTCGGCCCGCTCCAGCCACGTCCTTAGTCGGTGGCAGGCTCTCCCACTTTGGCGACGTTTGGTTAAAGCAAGTCTCCGATCAGTGGGTGAGAGACCTCATATCTCACGGCTACAGGATAGAATTCTCTTCCAGCCCGCCAAACAGATTTTTTTCTCTCAACTCCCCCCTGCTCCAAGGCCGCCGCCTTCTCACAGGCCGTGGCATCCTTGCAGGCAAACGGAGTGATTGTCCCAGTTCCCGCTCAGGAACGGTTCAGAGGTTTTTACTCAAATCTCTTCCTAGTTCCAAAAAAGGACGGTACCTTCCGGCCCATCCTGGATCTCAAGCTTCTCAACAAGCATGTCCGGGTGCGGCATTTTCGCATGGAGTCTCTGCGATCAGTCATTGCCTCTATGACCCAAGGGGAGTTCCTGGCGTCCATCGACATCAGAGATGCCTATCTACATGTGCCAATCGCAGTGTCACATCAGCGTTGGTTACGTTTTGCGATAGGAGAGGATCATTTCCAATTCGTGGCTCTCCCCTTCGGGTTAGCCACGGCCCCTCGGGTATTCACCAAGGTCATGGCGGCAGTGATTGCGGTCCTGCACCTCCAGGGGTTAGCAGTGCTTCCTTATCTGGACGACCTTCTGGTCAAGGGTACATCCAGCGCAGACTGTCAGCGGAGTGTTTCGCTCACTCTCGCCACCCTAGCCCAATTCGGGTGGATTGTCAATCTTCCCAACTCCACTCTGACTCCGACCCAGAGTCTCACGTACCTAGGGATGCAGTTCGAGACTTTGCCGGCACTTGTGAAGTTGCCCTTAATCAAACAGCAGTCTCTCTGGCTAGCGGTGCGCTCTCTCCTGAGGCCCCGCCGTTATTCCCTCAGGCGCCTGATGCAGGTGCTGGGTCAAATGGTGGCCTCCATGGAGGCGGTTCCCTTTGCCCAGTTCCATCTGCATCCTCTGCAGCTGGACATTCTCCGCTGTTGGGACAAGCGGCCTTCCTCCTTACAGAGGTTAATGGCTTTGTCGCCACGGACCAGGAGCTCTCTTCAGTGGTGGCTTCGAGAGCACAGGGCACTTTGACTCCGTCCGAGTCAGCCCTTTCAATCAATGTGCTGGAAACCAGAGCTGTGCTTCTAGCTCTCCTAGCCTTTCACCACCTGTTGGCGGGCAGGCACATTCGAGTCCAGTCAGACAACGTGACAGCGGTTGCCTACATCAATCACCAAGGCGGGACACGCAGCCGCCTGGCAATGTTGGAGGTCCAACGCATTCTTCAATGGGCGGAGGACTCCAAGTCTACCATATCCGCAGTCCACATCCCTGGCGTAGAAAACTGGGAGGCAGATTATCTCAGCCGTCAATCCGTGGACGGTGGCGAGTGGTCCCTGCACCCGGCAGTGTTTCAGTCAATCTGCCGCAAGTGGGGCACTCCGGACGTGGACCTAATGGCATCCCGTCACAACAACAAGGTTCCGGTTTACGTGGCTCGCTCCCACGATCCTCAGGCCTTTGCCGCGGACGCTCTGGTTCAAGACTGGTCCCAGTTTCGTCTGTCCTACGTGTTTCCCCCTCTAGCTCTCTTGCCCAGAGTCCTGCGCAAGATCAGAATGGAGGGCCGTCGAGTCATCCTCATTGCATCGGACTGGCCCAGGCGAGCTTGGTATCCGGACCTGCTCCAACTGTTCGTGGCATCTTCCGGACCGTCCAGACCTTCTCTCGCAAGGTCCGTTTTTCCGCCCGAATTCTGCGGCACTCAAATTGACGGCGTGGCTCTTGAGTCCTGGATTTTGACGGCTTCTGGTATTCCTCCTGAAGTCATCTCCACTATGACTCGGGCCCATAAGTCTTCCTCCGTCAAGATCTATCACAGGACTTTGAAAATGTTCCTGTCCTGGTGTCGCTCTTCCGGCCATTCTCCTTGGCCATTCTCGTTGCCGACCCTTCTGTCTTTTTTTACAGTCCGGTCTGCAGCTAGGACTGTCCCTCAAGTCTCTCAAGGGACAAGTCTCAGCTCTATCAGTGCTGTTCCAGCGGCGTCTCGCCCGGCTGGCTCAGGTCCGCACCTTCATGCAAGGTGCGTCTCACATCATTCCGCCTTATCGGCGGCCCTTGGATCCCTGGGACCTTAACTTGGTCCTCACGGTATTGCAGAAACCCCCTTTCGAGCCCCTTAGGGAGGTTTCTTTGTATCGTCTTTCTCAAAAGGTGGCCTTTCTAGTTGCCATAACTTCTCTCAGGAGAGTCTCTGATTTGGCTGCGCTCTCCTCGGAGTCACCTTTTTTGGTTTTTCACCAAGACAAGGTAGTTCTCCGTCCGACCCCAGACTTTCTTCCTAAGGTGGTCTCTCCCTTCCACCTTAACAAGGATATTTCCTTGCCTTTCTTCTGTCCGGCCCCTGTTCATCGCTTTGAGAAAGCGCTGCATACTCTAGATCTGGTGCGTGCTCTCCGGATTTATGTGTCTCGCACCGCTGCGCTCAGGCGGTGCACCTCTCTTTTTGTGCTAACCACAGGGCGGCGCAAGGGTCTCTCTGCTTCTAAGCCGACCTTGGCCCGTTGGATTAGATCGACCATTTCGGACGCCTACCAGAGTACTCAGGTGCCTCCCCCGCCGGGGATCAAAGCACACTCGACCAGAGCTGTCGGTGCCTCTTGGGCTTTTAGGCACCAGGCTACGGCTCAACATGTCTGTCAGGCTGCCACTTGGACTAGCCTGCATACCTTCTCGAAGCACTACCAAGTGCATGCTCATGCTTCGGCAGATGCGAGCTTGGGCAGACGCATCCTTCAGGCGGCTGTCGCCCACTTGTGACGTTAAGCTCTGCCTACTTCTTAGTTTTTTCTGTTTATCCCACCCAGGGACAGCTTTGGAACGTCCCATGGTCTGGGTCTCCCAAAGGAACGATAAAGAAAAAGAGAATTTTGTTACTTACCGTAAATTCTTTTTCTTATAGTTCCGTATTGGGAGACCCAGCTCCCTCCCTGTTGCCTGTTGGCAATTTTCTTGTCCGTGTGTTATCACCGGCTGTTGTCGTGGACAGAGTCTCCGGTTGTTCCGGTTCTTACTCGGTTCTACTTGTGGGTGGCTATTCTCCTTCAGCTTTTGCACTAAACTGGCTAGGACTGGCTACCAGGGGGTGTATAAGCTCAGAGGGAGGAGCTACACTTTTAAGTGTAGTACTTTGTGTGTCCTCCGGAGGCAGAAGCTAAACACCCATGGTCTGGGTCTCCCAATACGGAACTATAAGAAAAAGAATTTACGGTAAGTAACAAAATTCTCTTTTTTTCACCATTTCACCCTACTAACAAGAAAGAAAAATTCTAAGTACATTATATAGGATGACTGTCATTCAAAAGTAAGACTTGTCCTCCCTAAAGACGCCTGCAATGTCTTTGGAAAATTTGAAGAGGTGAGAAAGGTGTTGACTGTGATTGTAACAAAACTCCAGCATGAGGAGCCCAGTAAGTGACACCTCCCTGGAATCAGAGTGTCTGCCCCTACAACATGCTGATCTCAGGTTACATAGCAAAACCCTGCTGACAGATTCCCGTGAAATAAACGTGTAACATGTAGACAATTTCTCAAAGTACTCCATGCTTCTGATAACGCCCCACCGCCTCATGTTAGATGCTTGTGCCTGCCTGGCTGCCCGTACATACAGTGCCTACAAGTAGTATTCAACCCCCTGCAGATTTAGCAGGTTTGATAAGATGCAAATAAGTTAGAGCCTGCAAACTTCAAACAAGAAAGAAAAACAAAAAGCCAGCACTAAATGTGCACTTCAGCACTAAAAATTCCAAACTGTACTTATTATAAAAATTTTGAGATTTTTGGCAAAAAATTGCAATTTCTTGAGCTGCCTCGCCACGTCACGGCAAATTTCATTTGAGGCAGTCCTACACTAAAATATTTTTATAAAATGTGCCATACGGCCTCACATATGAATAGTAGAACTGCTCTTAGCAGCACTCACCTGGTCTATTTCAATCCCGTACCCATGACTGAGTCATGGCTGTGGGCGGGACAGGTCCAAGCAAATGCTGCATGAAAACTTCAAACAAGAGCAGGATTTATTAACAGATGCATAAATCTTACAAACCAACAAGTTATGTTGCTCAGTTAAATTTTAATAAATTTTCAACATAAAAGTGTGGGTCAATTATTATTCAACCCCTAGGTTTAATATTTTGTGGAATAACCCTTGTTTGCAATTACAGTTAATAATCGTCTTTTATAAGACCTGATCAGGCCGGCACAGGTCTCTGGAGTTATCTTGGCCCACTCCTCCATGCAGATCTTCTCCAAGTTATCTAGGTTCTTTGGGTGTCTCATGTGGACTTTAATCTTGAGCTCCTTCCACAAGTTTTCAATTGAGTTAAGGACAGGAGACTGACTAGGCCACTGCAACACCTTGATTTTTTCCCTCTTGAACCAGGCCTTGGTTTTCTTGGCTGTGTGCTTTGGGTCGTTGTCTTGTTGGAAGATGAAATGACGACCCATCTTAAGATCCTTGATGGAGGAGCAGAGGTTCTTGGCCAAAATCTCCAGGTAGGCCGTGCTATCCATCTTCCCATGGATGCGGACCAGATGGCCAGGCCCCTTGGCTGAGAAACAGCCCCACAGCATGATGCTGCCACCACCATTCTTGACTGTAGGGATGGTATTCTTGGGGTCATATGCAGTGACATCCAGTCTCCAAACGTCACGTGTGTGGTTGGCACCAAAGATCTCGATCTTGGTCTCATCAGACCAGAGAACCTTGAACCAGTCTGTCTCAGAGTCCTCCAAGTGATCATGAGCAAACTGTAGACGAGCCTTGACATGACGCTTTGAAACTAAAGGTACCTTACGGGCTCGTCTGGAACGGAGACCATTGCGGTGGAGTACGTTACTTATGGTATTGACTGAAACCAATGTCCCCACTGCCATGAGATCTTCCCGGAGCTCCTTCCCTGTTGTCCTTGGATTAGCCTTGACTCTTCGGACAAGCCTGGCCTCGGCACGGGTGGAAACTTTCAAAGGCTGTCCAGTCCGTGGAAGGCTAACCGTAGTTCCATAAGCCTTCCACTTCCGGATGATGCTCCCAACAGTGGAGACAGGTAGGCCCAACTCCTTGGAAAGGGTTTTGTAACATAATCTTTGTCCACACTTATAAGATCCTTTTGAGGGCAACCAATTACCTGTAGTTTTATCCACTTCATTCACACTAGATCTATTCGTGTGATCACTAGGTGATAATAACGTATTCAAAGCTGTATTTCGTTTCGACACAAACTTAACCCCTTCCTTTAGGTTTTTAAACAGGGTATCATCAGTTGACAATATCGGCAAATATTTTATCACATGTACAACTTCATGATAATTTTTACTAAATTTCGTGGAGAAAACTACAGGTAAATTATTTGTTTTTTTACTCACTTCCTTCGTTTCCAAGTATTGCGCTCTATTTCTTAGATCAGTTTTCTTTTTTGCTCTTTCCAAATTATCTCGGCGGTAACCTCTGGCTAAAAATCTTTCATCAATAACTCCACACTCCAACCTATAATCCTCCTCACTAGTACAACACCTTTTCTTTGTCGCTCCATTGGGAGACCCAGACAATTGGGTGTATAGCTTCTGCCTCCGGAGGCCACACAAAGTATTACACTTAAAAGTGTAAAGCCCCTCCCCTTCTGCCTATACACCCCCCGTGCATCACGGGCTTCTCAGTTTTTATGCTTTGTGCGAAGGAGGCTGACATCCACGCATAGCTCCACATCTTAGTCAGCAGCAGCTGCTGACTATGTCAGATGGAAGAAAAGAGGGCCCATAACAGGGCCCCCAGCATGCTCCCTTCTCACCCCACTCTAGTCGGCGGTGTTGTTAAGGTTGAGGTACCCATTGCGGGTACATAGGCAGGAGCCACATGCTGTTTTCCTTCCCCATCCCTTAATGGGCTCTGGGTGAAGTGGGATCCTAATCGGTCTCTAGGCACAGGGGACCGTGCTCCCTCCGCAGCCCCTGGGGAATCTGCTGGACAGGAGCCGGGTATCGTCAGGGACAAGGCCCTGCTACTTTGAGGTACTCTGTGTCCCCGTGGGGACCGCGCATGGAGCGCTTGTGCCATATACACTGCAGCACTGCTGGGTGTGTTAGTGCGCCGGGGACTACCGCGCCGGCCGCGCTTATAACTTTAGTCCCCGGCTTTTGCGGCCTAGTATCGCATATTCCCGCCCCCAGGCCTGTCAGTCAGGGGAAGGGCGGGACGCTGCACAGGACGTCAGCGCTGAGGGCTGGAGCATACTCTGTATCCTCCTCCCCCCTCATTCAGCACAGTGGGGCTCCAGATTCCCGCACTTTCTAGGGCACGCCCACGGCCCCCTCCTCCCTACAGAACGCCGGCAGCCATTCCTGTCAGCACTTCTAACGCTGGAGAGGAGAGACAACAGGCTCTGGGAGGCTCAGGCAGGGAATCTGCTGATCACACAACCGCTTTTTAGCGGTCGGTAAGCAGCACCTGAGGTGCTGGCCCCACTGAGTGCCGGAGTGTACATATATATATATATATATATATATATATATATATATATATGTTTATATGCTATACATTTACACTGTACGGTCGCACTGTTGATTTTTGGCTATATACCCTCCTGGATTGTACTCAGAGGAGACAACAGCATGTCGTCCGCAAAAAGCAAGGGTGCCAAAGCACAGGCTTACTTTGCAACCTGTACTTCATGTGCAGCTATACTACCGGCAGGTTCCACTGACCCTCATTGTGTGCAATGCTCGGCCCCTGTGGCACTTACTCAGCCGGAGCCTCTGCTACTGGTGGCCCAGGTGGAACCACCTGCTACCACTGTCCAGGTGACAGGGACGGAGTTTGCAGTATTTGCTGACAAACTGTCTGAGAGTATGGATAAATGGTCTGCTAGGATACTTGAAGCCTTACAGTCCAGGCCGGTGACTCAGGCCCCGGGCACTGTTCAATCATTGACCTCAGGCCCCCCTCAATTGGAGCAGCAAAGTGCTCCTGGGGTGACCCATGGATCCCGGGGTGAGGTCTCTGACATGGACCGCAGTCCCAGGCCGCCTAAGCGGGCTCGCTGGGAAATTCACTCGACTTCATCACACTATTCAGGGTCTCAGCAGGAGGACTTTCTGGATGATGAAGCGGAGGTAGCAGATCAGGATTCTGATCCTGAGACCGCTCTTAACCTGGATACACCTGATGGTGACGCCATAGTGAATGACCTTATAGCAACCATCAATCAGGTGTTGGATATTTCTCCACCAGCTCTTACAATTGAGGAGTCAGCTTCTCAGCAGGAGAAATTCCGTTTCAGGTCTCCCAAGCGTACATTGAGTATGTTTCTGGATCACTCTGACTTCAGAGAGGCAGTCCAGAAACACCGAGCTTGTCCAGATAAGCGTTTTTCCAAGCGCCTTAAGGATACACGTTATCCCTTCCCCCCTGACGTTGTCAAGTGCTGGGCTCAGTGTCCTAAGGTGGATCCTCCTGTCTCCAGACTGGCGGCTAGATCCATAGTTGCAGTGGAAGATGGGGCTTCACTCAAGGATGCCACTGACAGACAGATGGAGCTATGGTTGAAATCCATCTATGAAGCTATCGGCGCGTCTTTTGCTCCAGCATTCGCAGCCGTCTGGGCACTCCAAGCTATCTCAGCTTGTCATGCGCAGATTAATGCAGTCACACGTACATCTGCTCCGCAAGTGGTGTCCTTAACCTCTCAGGCGTCGGCGTTTGCATCCTACGCCATTAATGCTGTCCTGGACTCTACGAGCCGTACGGCGGTAGCATCCGCCAATTCGGTGGCAGTCCGCAGGGCCATGTGGCTAAGTGAATGGAAGGCAGACTCCGCTTCCAAAAAGTTCTTAACCGGTTTGCCATTTTCTGGCGACCGCCTGTTTGGTGAGCGATTGGATGAAATCATTAAACAATCCAAGGGAAAGGACTCATCCTTACCCCAGTCCAAACCAAACAGACCTCAACCACGGAAGGTACAATCGAGGTTTCGGTCCTTTCGGCCCGCGGGAAGGTCTCAGTTCTCCTCGTCCAAAAGGCCTCAAAAGGATCAGAGGAACTCCGATTCATGGCGGTCTAAGTCACGTCCTAAAAAGACCGCCGGAGGAACCGCTCCCAAGGCGGCCTCCTCATGACTCTCGGCCTCCTCACACCGCATCCTCGGTCGGTGGCAGGCTTTCCCGCTTTTGCGACGCCTGGCTGCCACAGGTAAAAGACCGATGGGTGAGAGACATTCTATCCCACGGGTACAGGATAGAGTTCAGCTCTCGTCCTCCGACTCGATTTTTCAGAACATCTCCGCCCCCCGAGAGAGCCGATGCTCTTCTTCAGGCGGTGTGCACTCTGAAGGCGGAAGGAGTGGTGATCACTGTTCCTCTTCAGCAACAGGGTCACGGTTTTTACTCCAACTTGTTTGTGGTACCGAAAAAGGACGGATCCTTCCGTCCTGTTCTGGACCTAAAACTGCTCAACAAACACGTAAAAACCAGGCGGTTCCGGATGGAATCGCTCCGCTCCGTCATCGCCTCAATGTCCCAAGGAGACTTCCTGGCATCAATCGACATCAAAGATGCTTATCTCCACGTACCGATTGCACCAGAGCATCAGCGCTTCCTGCGTTTCGCCATAGGAGACGAACACCTTCAGTTCGTGGCACTGCCTTTCGGCCTGGCGACAGCCCCACGGGTCTTCACCAAGGTCATGGCAGCAGTGGTAGCAGTCCTACACTCTCAGGGACACTCGGTGATCCCTTACTTGGACGATCTGCTGGTCAAGGCACCCTCTCAAGTGGCATGCCAACACAGCCTGAACATTGCTCTGGAGACTCTCCAGAGTTTCGGGTGGATCATCAATTTTCCAAAGTCAAATCTGACACCGGCCCAATCACTGACATATCTTGGCATGGAGTTTCATACTCTCTCAGCGATAGTGAAGCTTCCGCTGGACAAACAGCGTTCACTACAGACAGGGGTGCAATCTCTCCTTCAAGGTCAGTCACACCCCCTGAGGCGCCTCATGCACTTCCTAGGGAAGATGGTAGCAGCAATGGAGGCAGTTCCTTTTGCGCAGTTTCATCTGCGTCCACTTTAATGGGACATTCTCCGCAAATGGGACAGGAAGTCGACGTCCCTCGACAGGAACGTCTCCCTTTCACGGGCAGCCAAGGCTTCCCTTCAGTGGTGGCTTCTCCCCAATTCTCTGTCGAAGGGGAAATCCTTCCTTCCCCCATCATGGGCTGTGGTCACGACGGACGCGAGCCTGTCAGGGTGGGGAGCGGTCTTTCTCCACCACAGGGCTCAGGGAACCTGGACTCCGACAGAGTCCTCCCTTCAGATCAATATTCTGGAGATAAGGGCAGTGTATCTTGCCCTAAAGGCGTTCCAGCCGTGGCTGGAAGGCAAGCAGATCCGAATTCAGTCGGACAACTCCACAGCGGTGGCATACATCAACCACCAAGGGGGAACACGCAGTCGGCAAGCCTTCCAGGAAGTCCGGCGGATTCTGATGTGGGTGGAAGCCACGGCCTCCACCATATCCGCAGTTCACATCCCGGGCGTAGAAAACTGGGAAGCAGACTTTCTCAGTCGCCAGGGCATGGACGCAGGGGAATGGTCCCTTCACCCGGATGTGTTTCAGGAGATCTGTTGCCGCTGGGGGATGCCGGACGTCGACCTAATGGCGTCCCGGCACAACAGCAAGGTCCCAACATTCATGGCACGGTCTCAAGATCACAGAGCTCTGGCGGCAGACGCCTTAGTTCAGGATTGGTCGCAGTTTCAACTCCCTTATGTGTTTCCTCCTCTGGCACTGTTGCCCAGAGTGTTACGCAAGATCAGGTCCGACTGCCGCCGCGCCATACTCGTTGCTCCAGACTGGCCGAGGAGGTCGTGGTACCCGGATCTGTGGCATCTCACGGTGGGCCAACCGTGGGCACTACCAGACCGACCAGACTTGCTGTCTCAAGGGCCGTTTTTCCATCTGAATTCTGCGGCCCTCAACCTGACTGTGTGGCCATTGAGTCCTGGATCCTAGCGTCTTCAGGGTTATCTCAAGAGGTCATTGCCACTATGAGACAGGCTAGGAAACCAACGTCCGCCAAGATCTACCACAGGACGTGGAGGATATTCCTATCTTGGTGCTCTGATCAGGGTTTTTCTCCCTGGCCATTTGCCTTGCCCACTTTTCTTTCCTTCCTTCACTCCGGATTGAAAAAAGGGTTGTCGCTCGGCTCTCTTAAGGGACAAGTCTCAGCGCTCTCTGTGTTTTTTCAGAAGCGCCTGGCCAGACTTCCAAAGGTATGCACGTTCCTGCAGGGGGTTTGTCACATAGTCCCTCCTTACAAGCGGCCGTTAGAACCCTGGGATCTGAACAGGGTGCTGATGGCTCTTCAGAAACCACCTTTCGAGCCAATGAGGGATATTTCTCTCTCACGCCTTTCGCAGAAAGTGGTCTTCCTGGTAGCAGTCACATCACTTCGGAGAGTGTCTGAGCTAGCGGCGCTGTCATGCAAAGCCCCTTTCCTGGTGTTTCACCAGGACAAGGTGGTTCTGCGTCCGGTTCCGGAATTTCTCCCTAAGGTGGTATCCCCCTTTCATCTCAATCAGGATATCTCCTTACCCTCTTTTTGTCCTCATCCAGTTCACCAGGGTGAAAAGGACTTGCACTTGTTAGATCTGGTGAGAGCACTCAGACTCTACATTTCTCGTACGGCGCCCCTGCGCCGCTCGGATGCACTCTTTGTCCTTGTCGCTGGCCAGCGTAAAAGGTCACAGACTTCCAAATCAACCCTGGCTCGGTGGATCAAGGAACCAATTCTCGAAGCTTACCGATCTTCTGGGCTTCCGGTTCCCTCAGGGCTGAAAGCCCATTCTACCAGAGCCGTGGGTGCGTCCTGGGCTTTGCGGCACCAGGCTACGGCTCAGCAGGTGTGTCAGGCGGCTACCTGGTCGAGCCTGCACACTTTCACGAAACACTATCAGGTGCATACCTATGCTTCGGCGGATGCCAGCCTAGGTAGGCAAGTCCTTCAGGCGGCGGTTGCCCACCTGTAGGAAAGGGCCGTTTTACGGCTCTATTACGAGGTATTATTTTACCCACCCAGGGACTGCTTTTGGACGTCCCAATTGTCTGGGTCTCCCAATGGAGCGACAAAGAAGAAGGGAATTTTGTTTACTTACCGTAAATTCCTTTTCTTCTAGCTCCAATTGGGAGACCCAGCACCCGCCCCTGTTCCCTTCGGGCTGTTGTTCTTTGTGTACACATGTTGTTCATGTTGAATGGTTTCAGTTCTCCGAAATTCCTTCGGATTGAATTTACTTTAAACCAATTTATAACTTTTCCTCCTTCTTGCTTTTGCACCAAAACTAAGAAGCCCGTGATGCACGGGGGGTGTATAGGCAGAAGGGGAGGGGCTTTACACTTCTAAGTGTAATACTTTGTGTGGCCTCCGGAGGCAGAAGCTATACACCCAATTGTCTGGGTCTCCCAATTGGAGCTAGAAGAAAAGGAATTTACGGTAAGTAAACAAAATTCCCTTCTTTGCTCGTATGTACTCACCTGTCGGGATGTTCTCGATGACGTGTTTTGGATGACAACTCCCTGCATGAAGCAGAGAGTTCCCCGCTGCAGGTTTTCGATATAATTTACATTCTATCATTCCCGTATTAGAATTACCGCTTAAATTCATATCCAAAAATGTATTCTCTGTTCCTCATGCTGGGGGGTAAAAAATAAATTGTGAGCGTTATTACCAGTATAACATAAAAAATCTTTCACTCTGTGTGACTCCCCTCGCCATATGATCAGTATATCGTCTATATACCTGAGGTATATAGCAGTGTCTTGCGAGAAGGGATTAGAGTGATTAAAAATAAACTGCTCCTCCCACCAGAACATGAATATCCCCGCCAGAGATGGAGAGAATTTAGAACCTATAGAACATCCCTGCAGTTGCACATAACGATTACCCAAAAAGGAAAAATAGTTGTTTTTTAATAAAAAACTAGTTACCTCCAAAATAAATTCTTGTAGGTCAGATGTGTAGCCAGAGTACCGCACGAGCTGATTCTTCAGAGCCAAAATTGCCAAATAGTGCGGAATTGACGTGTAGAGTGTCTGCACATCACAACTTAACCAACTATAACCTTTTTTCCACTCCACATTTGACAGAATATTCAAAACATGTTTTCCATCCAATACAAAACTCGGAGATGCTTTCGCAAGTGCCTGCAGATGGTCATCAAGCCATTCTGACAAATGTTCTGTCATTGATCCGATGCCCGAGATTATGGGCCTAAAACTAGGTGGGAATAAATCTTTATGGGATTTCGGGAGAGCATGCAGCAGTGATGTACGCGGGTATGAGGGAATAAAGTATTCTTTCTGTTTGACATTAATCAGCCCCATTTGCAAGCCCTCATCTGTCAATCCAGGGCATTCCTCATTTCCTCCATGGGGTCATAATCTATGCTTTTATAAGTGTCACTATCCTTGAGCAAATTCAAAATTTCTCTCTCATAGAGTCCCACGTCCATCACCACCACCGCTCCCCCTTTATCCGAGTTTTTTATGATATTTGGATTATCCTGCAGCGTTTTTATGGCATTTTATTCTTTTCTGGACAAATTTTGAACCATAGGCTTTTTATTGTTATACAAACAAGTTAGTTCTTTCTCAACAATGTTCTGAAAATCCGTCATCTGGTCCGATCTCGACGTAATTGGATAAAACTCCGGATTAGGTATTCTTTTTCTACTGACCGTATCATCTGAACCCGTAAGTTTCAAAACATCCATTGAGAGATCCCGCAGATCCTGCAATGCCAACTGCTCACAGAATGTTGAGGGGGAAAAAAACGCATCAGGCTGGTGAGGTTCTTCTACCTCCTTCTCCTGATCACAGAAAAAATGTCTCCTAGCAGTCAATTTCCTAATAAACTTATTCACATCAAGTATAGTCTCAAACAAGTTAAACCCTGTATTAGGCACAAAATTCAAACCTTTTTCCAAGACTCTGATCTCATTCTCATTCAAAATGCACGCTGACATGTTTATTACAGACTGTAGTCCTCCCTTATTTATTTCTTCTTCCCCCTCGTAAAATGTCCGTGCTGATATTCGTTTCCTCCTATGCTTGCGGCCAGCCCTCCTTGTTTTTTTCTTTGATTTTTCTGAAAGGGAAGCTGTTTTTTTTTATTAACCCCAGAAATGGATGGATTCTCCACATTACCCTCAGACGCGTCCGTATTATAGTCTGTGGATTCTAAATCCGTTGATTCAGGATCCGTCGATGAAAAATTTACCCTATTCTGATTACTCCTACTCTTTGTCTTTAGAATAGATCTAGGACCATCCCAAGGATATCTCCGGTAATTATGCCAGGAATATACTCTGTCACTTTCATAGTCTCTCGAATCCCGACTAAACTTCTTTTCCTTAAAGGCTGTAATTTTATCCTCCAGCGCAATAATCTTGGTATTAATTTGTTCCTTCATGATCCTATAGGATTCCAGATTATTAAATTGAGCCAACGAGTTCTCAACTTCCTTCATTTTACCTTCCAAATCCACTAATTTGCACTGTTCCTGTTCTATGATAAGCTGAATCAACCTTTTTGAACATTCCGACAGGATCAAATTCCACTTCGTTGTAAACTCTTGATTGAACTCTGTAGTAGGTCTCTTATTCAGGCGAAGTCCTCTAGGGATCATCTCTTTTTCAAGATATGCCTGTAAGGTCTTACTATCCCACCATGTACGAATTCTAGAGGACATAATTTTCTCGAGATCCCACATGAGTTTATTTAGCTCCATATGTGCTTCCATAGGGACATCATGTCTATGTGTGGAAAACGTTTTGCTGCTTTTTCCATTCTTCTCTGGTTATTAATATTAAAAAAAATCATCTTGTATATTATTATCCTCTGTAACAATCTCCATTCTATAATATCGCACAATATGACTTTAGATCCAATAATATAAGAGTCAATACTCGTGCAATGATATATAAAGTTGTGCAAAATATATAACAGGGAGCAAGGACAAACCACTACCCACAACTCCAGAAAAAACAAGACTTTCTTTATCGTTCCTATGGGAGACCCAGACCATGGGGTGTATAGCTACTGCCTCCGGAGGACACACAAAGTTACTACACTCAAAACGTGTAGCTCCTCCCTCCTAGCATATACACCCCCTGCTAGCCAGTCCTAGCCAGTTTCATGCTTTGTGTTTCAGGAGGATCACACACACATGCATTCTCTGATTTTGATTTTTGATTTTTCCTTTTGGACAAAGATTTGGAAGAAAAGCGGGTCCAGTCTGGACTCCCGGCATGTCCCTTCACACCCCACTGCGGGGCTGCTGTTAAGGTTGATTTCAGGGCTGTATCCCTTTCATGCCGCGCTCCTTCACCATCCCATGCTGGGGCTCTGGCTTGAAGTCGGAGCCAACACGGTTCTCACTGCTTTGCAGGAGACCGGTCTCCATCCGCAGGCCTTTTGCAGGACCCTGCTGGACGGAGCTATCACCCCCCAGGACCCTGGCAACCTGCGTCTCACAAGCTAAGTATATGAGACGTTATTACCACAGAAAGTGGTCTTTCCAAGGGTCCTTTATGTTTATTTATTGGGGGAATGTGTTTTATGTTTGGTGTTAACATTTCCGGCCGGTTCTCCAGTTTTCACTGGAGAACCGCGCCGATGGTGCCTGCACGTCGGCCGCATGTTTTACTCTAGGCCCCGGCTTCGCCTGGGGCCTAGTTTCGGTTTCCACTGTCTCTGCATGTCAGTCAGGCAGAGAGGCAGTGTAGCTCCGCCCAGCGGCTGTGCAGCACAAGCGAAGGGACACTCCTCATTGAGGAAAGATTCCCTCCCCTGGCTACCTCACTGACAGAATCCTTTTGCCGCTCTCAGAGCAGGCCCCGCCCCCTCTCCTCGCTCCGGTCGCCATGTTCTCAGCGTTCTCTGTGCCTGCATGGGCACAGAGATTCCACAGTGTGACAAGTGGGGACCTGGGCTGAGGGACCAGGGGGCACAGACATGTCTGTTTAAACGATTGGCAGCCACAACCTCCGGTTGTGCAGCTGCTTGTTTTATCGGTTTATATATGCTGGGGGCCAGTCTTGACAGAGCCCCCACCTCTGCAGCATGTCTCACAGAGCAGGGCTGCAGGTTGTTTTTATTATGCACTGCAGGTAGTCTCGTACGGCTGTACCGAGCTCATAACCATGGTGGCCCCTCAGCTTGGAGGCAGAGCCGAATGATTGCTAATTAGTGGCCCCTCCATCTGCTCCGGTTTCGGTGGCTGACCCCTGAGGGAATCCTATTTCCAGGGGTCGGCTGTCCTGGCATCTGCTGAGCATGCAGCTCCCCTCTCAGGGCGTTTTCTGCTTCAGCTCGCTCAATAAAGCTCACAAAGGACTCTCCTTCTGGGCTCAGACCCCGTCCTCCTGACAGGGAGACGCAGGGTCCCCTGTCCTTCCCCGTCCCGCAGCTCCGATTACGAGCTGACTCACTGGACGAGGAGGATGTCTCTACCAGGGGCTCGGACGCTACTTTATGTACATTGATCCGTCCGTACGTGACGCAGAGCCGAATGATTGGATTGCGTCCATTATACTTGTACTGGACCTCCATCCGCCCGTATCAGGGGAGTATTCCCCGCTGGCAGAAAGGCATCAGTATACAGGACGAGGAGTGTGTTCTTTTACCACTCCAGTTTTCAGCCTGCTGCGTCCAAGCTCACAGCCTGTCCTGCAGACCCCAAAGCGGGGTTCTGCGGCCTGTTTCCCCCTCCCATCAGAGGTGGTCAAGGAGTGTACTCATTCGCCAAACGTGGCCCCTCCAGTGTCCAGACTTTCAGCCCGGATAGTTGTATCAGTGGCTGACGGCACCTCTATAGGGCTCCCACGGTACATTAATTTTGTACTGGACCCCACCGGAGTTACCTTACCTAGGAGAACACAAAGTGTGTTCCTTAACCACTCCAGTTTTCAGGCCCCTGTGACCAAGCCCAGGGTCCGCTCTGACAGTCGCTTCCCATGAAGCGTGATTCTGAGGACTGTGATTCCCCTGTCCACCAATGGTGGTCAAGAAGTGGGCTCAGTCACCTCAGGTGGCTCAGCCCGGACCGTTATGTCAGTGGCTGATAGCTCCTCACTTAAGGTTTTGCGGTCCGCCCGGTTGTCCTTGGGCCAAGTCGGTATTGGGGCGGCAGCAGCTTCGTTCTCCTCAGCTTTACGGCAGTGCGGTTCTTTTGTACCTTCTCTGCTTGTCTGGAGGAGATGCATTCCCTCACAGGGACTCTATGCCCAAAACAGTTGCCTGAACTTCCAGACTTCAGTCTTTTCATCCTATGCCAGGTCTGCCATGCTGGACACCGCACGGCGGTGGTCTTGGCTACTTTCCTCGCTATCCGCAGGCTCCTGTGGCTTCGGTAATGGAAAGCAGATGCCTCTATAGGGGTTCCTTGCTGGGCTCCCCTTTGGTGGGACCAGTCTCTTCGGAACCAACTGGATGAAATTCAGGAAGCTCTTGGCGGGGAGAGTTCTTCCTTGCCACAAACCTAAACCAGGGAACCTGTCCAGGCCAGGAATCAGTTGAGGTTTTGGTGGCGTTCCTCCATCTGATCGTCCTCTAGCTCGGCCTTGGTTCATAGAACCAAATAGCTTGAAGCTGCGTCTTCAAAAGACCGCAGGAGATGCTACCACGGAGTCAGCTTCCTCCGAGCTATCTAGCCACGCCAACCACCTCCTTGGTCGGTGGCAGGCTCTCTCCACTTGGCGACGTATGGTTCTACCACGTCTCCGTTCAGTGGGGGCGGGATCATATCTCCCATGGCTACAGGATGGATTTCTGTCCACCCGCCAAACAGATTTTTTTCTGTCACCTCCCGGCTCCAAGGCCGCCGCCTTCTCACAGGCCGTGGCATTTCTTGCAGGCCAATGGAGTAATTGTACCGGTTCTCGACTGGGAACGGTTCTGAGATTTTTGTTCAAATCTATTTCTAGTCCCCGAAGAGGGCGGTGCCTTCCGACCTAGATCTTTAGCTTTTTCAGCATGGTCAGGTGTGGCATTTTCACATGGAGCCTCGGTCTTGTTCCGTGTGTTTTTTTCACCGGATCAATCAAGAACCCAAGGAGATTCCCTAGCAGCCATCGGCATCAGAGATGCTTTTCGGCAGTGGTCAATCGCAGTTTCACACCAGCGTTGACTACGTTTTGCCATCGGAGTGGTCCAATTCGTGGCTCTTCCCTTGGGGTTAGCCACGGCCCCTCGAGTATTCTCATTGGGGCTGCTGTGATTAAGGTCCTGCACCCCTAGGGATTGGCAGTGATCGTTTGCCCTGGACGGCCTTCTTCTCGGGGCTTCATCCAGTGCAGACTCTTAGCAGAGTACTTCGCTTACTCTCGCCACTCTAACCTATTCGGGTGGCTTGTCATTCTGTTCAAGTCCACTCTGACTTCGAACCAGAGGTTCTCAGGGACGCAATTCGAGACTCTGTCGGCTCTTGTGAAGCTGCTCTTAGTCGACCAGTACTCCCTCCGCTGGCGGTCGACGTCGTTCTATCAGACACCAAATACTGGTGCTGGTCAGACGGTGGCGTCAATGGAAGCGATTCCTTGCCCAGTTTCTCCTGCGTCCTCTGAGACTGGATGTTTTCCGCTGTACACGCGAACTCCCTCCTTCCACGGGGTGGTGGCTTTGCCACTGACCAGGGGCTCGTTTTCAGTGGTGGTTTCGGCCACTCTGTCTCAGGGACGCTCCTTCCTGGCCCCGTCCCGGGTGATCCTCACCAGGGTGCTGGTCTTTCCGCCTTGGGAGCAGTATATCTCCACCGTGGAGCGCAGGGCGCTTGGACTCTGTCCGCATCAGCCCTCTGGATCAATAGGCTGGAAATCAGAGCTCTTTTTCTAGCTCTCTACGCCTTCACCATCTGTTGGCGGCTAGGCACATTCGAGTCCAGTCGGAAAACGTGACAGCGTTTTCCTACATCGACTTCCAGGGCGGGACACTCAGCCGCCTGGCAATCTTGGCGCCTCAACATTCTTCAGTGGACAAGGGACTCCTAGTCCACCGTATCCGCAGCCCACATCCTAGATGTCAAAACTGCGAGGCAGACTATTTCAGCTGTCCAACCGTGGTCCACAATCCTCAGGTTTTGCGGTAGACACACTGGCTCATGTTTGATCCCAGCTTCGTCTCTACCTCTTGCCCAGAGTCCTGCGCAAGATCAGTAAAGGGGGCCGTCGGGTCATTCTCTTACTCCAGACTGACCCAGGCAGGCTTGGTACCCTGACCTGCTCCTTTTGTCCGTTAGGTTGCCATGGCATCTTCCGGACCGTCCAGACCTTTTCTCAAAAGGTCCGTTTTATCCGTCAGAATTCTGGATTCTCAGATTGACGGCGTAGCTATTGAGTCCTGGATCTTGGCGACTTCTGGTATCCTTCCTGAAGTCATCTCCGCTATGACTCGAGCTCCAAAGTGTCCTTGGACCTTTTTAGCCTTGCCGACCCTCCTGTCCCTTCCACAGTCCGGTCTACAGCTAGGACTATCCCTCATTAAGGGACAGGTCTCGGCTCTGTCAGTATGTGCCAGCGGCGTATCGTCCGGCTGGCTCCGGTGCGCTCCTTTCAGGGCGCATCTCACATCATTCCGCCTTTCCGGCGGCCTATGGAGCCCTAGGACCTTAATCCGGTCCTCCCGGTTCCCGGAAACCCCCCTTTGCGCCTCTTAGGGAGGTTTCTTTGTTTCATATTTCACAGAAAGTCGTCTTTCTAGTGGCTATAATTTCCCGCCAGGGAGTTCTGGTGGCACTTTCTCTGAGTCACCCCCTTTTTTTTGGTCTTTTGCATCAAGACAAGGTGGTCTCCGTCCGACTCCGGACTTTTTTCCCTAAGGTGGTTACAGCTTCCACCTTATCCGGGGCAATTTTCCTGCCTTCCTTTTGTCCGGCTCCTGTTCATCGCTTTGAGGAAGCGTTGCATATCCTGGATCTGGTGCGGGCGCCCCGGATCTATGTGTCTCGCACCGCCGTTATTAGGCGGTGCACCTCTCTCTAGTACTGACTGCTAGTCAGCGTAGCGGTCTCTCGGCATCTAAGCCGACCCTGGTTCGTTGGCTTAGGTCGGCCATTTCCGAGGCCTACAAGTGTACTCAAGTGCCTTCCCCGCCGGGGATTAGAGCACATTTGATCAGACCTGTCGGTGCCTTTTGGGCTTTCACGCCAGGCTACGGCTCAGTAGGTCTGTCAGACTGCAGCTCGAATTAGTCTGCATACTTTTTCGAAGCTCTATCCAAGGCATGCTCTTGCTTTGGCAGACGCGGGTTTGGGCAGACGCATCTTTCAGGCGTCTGTCGCCCATTTGTGAAGTTGGGTTTGCCTGCTTCTCAGTTGTCTGTTTATTCCCACCCATGGACTGCTTTTGAACGTCCCATGGTCTGGGTCTCCCATAGGAACGATAAAGAAAAAGAGAATTTTGTTACTTACCGTAAATTCTTTTTCTTATAGTTCCGTCATGGGAGACCCAGCACCCTCCCTATTGCCTGTTGGCAGGTTTCTTGTTCCGTGTGTCTTCACCGGCTGTTATTGTTGTAGACAGAGGTTCCGGTTCTTCCGGATTTTACTCTGTCTCTTCTTGTGGGTGGATGTCCTCCTTCAGCTTTTGAACTAAACTGGCTAGGACTGGCTAGCAGGGGGTGTATATGCTAGGAGGGAGGAGCTACACGTTTTGAGTGTAGTAACTTTGTGTGTCCTCCGGAGGCAGTAGCTATACACCCCATGGTCTGGGTCTCCCATGACGGAACTATAAGAAAAAGAATTTACGGTAAGTAACAAAATTCTCTTTTTTGTCCAGCTCACCTGTTTTTCATAGGAGACCGCTTATCCAGGACTGTGCAGGGAAAAGGAAGGTAGCCGAACTCATGGCATGAAGTTTAGAAAGGAATTCCAGCAAACAAGTCCACGGAAAAAATTTTCTTCATTAAAAAATATCAATTTTATTTATAAATCCATATTAAAAAGGTCCATGGTATAATTCAAACTGCCCCATAAGAGGACGCGTTTCGAACAACCCAGTTCTTAGTCTGTCTCTAACTCTTTTGAGAAAAAAATGGACTCATTAAAAAGGGGCTGAAACCCGGACATGGACATCATTAACCATTGAAAGGTGCAGCAAAAACCTTCCATTAACCCTCTATATCTAACACTCTGGAACAACTACATTTCAGTATCCATAGTATTCCTTCCTCTTAATCATTTTACTCCTATATTATAAATTCATTAAAAAGGGGCTGAAACCCGGACATGGACATCATACTTGTAGGCACTGTATGTCCTGTAGTTCTTCATGACAAGGTGTTCATTAGAGACCGGCTACATTTCCATAGTCTCCTTTTCATACTGTGCAGCTAAATGACACAGTCACATTGATGCTCATGTAGACATGAGCACCGTGCAGCAGCTCTTATCAGAGGAAGAACAAACCCCTGCCCCAACTGCACAGCTCAGTCACTATTCAGGGCCAAGAGGTAATGGATAAATGGCAATGGTACCCATATACTTGTATTTTATATATACAGTTAGGGCCAGAAATATTTGGACAGAGACACAAGTTTTGTTATTTTAGCTGTTTACAAAAACATGTTCAGAAATACAATTATATATATAATATGGGCTGAAAGTGCACACTCCCAGCTGCAATATGAGAGTTTTCACATCCAAATCGGAGAAAGGGTTTAGGAATCATAGCTCTGTAATGCATAGCCTCCTCTTTTTCAAGGGACCAAAAGTAATTGGACAAGGGACTCTAAGGGCTGCAATTAACTCTGAAGGCGTCTCCCTCGTTAACCTGTAATCAATGAAGTAGTTAAAAGGTCTGGGGTTGATTACAGGTGTGTGGTTTTGCATTTGGAAGCTGTTGCTGTGACCAGACAACATGCAGTCTAAGGAACTCTCAATTGAGGTGATGCAGAACATCCTGAGGCTGAAAAAAAAGAAAAAATCCATCAGAGAGATAGCAGACATGCTTGGAGTAGCAAAATCAACAGTCGGGTACATTCTGAGAAAAAAGGAATTGACTGGTGAGCTTGGGAACTCAAAAAGGCCTGGGCGTCCACGGATGACAACAGTGGTGGATGATCGCCGCATACTTTCTTTGGTGAAGAAGAACCCGTTCACAACATCAACTGAAGTCCAGAACACTCTCAGTGAAGTAGGTGTATCTGTCTCTAAGTCAACAGTAAAGAGAAGACTCCATGAAAGTAAATACAAAGGGTTCACATCTAGATGCAAACCATTCATCAATTCCAAAAATAGACAGGCCAGAGATAAATTTGCTGAAAAACACCTCATGAAGCCAGCTCAGTTCTGAAAAAGTATTCTATGGACAGATGAGACCAAGATCAACCTGTACCAGAATGATGGGAAGAAAAAAGTTTGGAGAAGAAAGGGAACGGCACATGATCCAAGGCACACCACATCCTCTGTAAAACATGGTGGAGGCAACGTGATGGCATGGGCATGCATGGCTTTCAATGGCACTGGGTCACTTGTGTTTATTGATGACATAACAGCAGACAAGAGTAGCCGGATGAATTCTGAAGTGTACCGGGATATACTTTCAGCCCAGATTCAGCCAAATGCCGCAAAGTTGATCGGACGGCGCTTCATAGTACAGATGGACAATGACCCCAAACATACAGCCAAAGCTACCCAGGAGTTCATGAGTGCAAAAAAGTGGAACATTCTGCAATGGCCAAGTCAATCACCAGATCTTAACCCAATTGAGCATGCATTTCACTTGCTCAAATCCAGACTTAAGACGGAAAGACCCACAAACAAGCAAGACCTGAAGGCTGCGGCTGTAAAGGCCTGGCAAAGCATTAAGAAGGAGGAAACCCAGCGTTTGGTGATGTCCATGGGTTCCAGACTTAAGGCAGTGATTGCCTCCAAAGGATTCGCGACAAAATATTGAAAATAAAAATATTTTGTTTGGGTTTGGTTTATTTGTCCAATTACTTTTGACCTCCTAAAATGTGGAGTGTTTGTAAAGAAATGTGACAATTCCTACAATTTCTATCAGATATTTCTGTTCAAACCTTCAAATTAAACGTTACAATCTGCACTTGAATTCTGTTGTAGAGATTTCATTTCAAATCCAATGTGGTGGCATGCAGAGCCCAACTCGCCAAAATTGTGTCACTGTCCAAAGATTTCTGGACCTAACTGTATATAAAAAATCTTTTTATATACTGTGTGCGTGTATATATATCTAATATATAAAACTGAATGTGCGTGTGTGTGTGTATGTATTTATGTGTGTATGTAAGGGATTGGCATCTGCACCGTCGCAGCTACAGCCACAAAATTTTGCACACACGTCTGGACCCCGAGAGCTTCATAGGCTATGTTTTGAGAGTAAATTTTAACCCCACGCTTTACAGTTATTCGCCAAAAAAACTGCCTCCATTAAAGCGAATGGAGCTGGGAGCCACAGTGCACCCAGAACTTCAGAAGAATGCGCAGCCACACCCTTATATGGAATGTTGGTGTGTCACAATGCAGCCAGGGAAAGAGGCAGACACAGACAGGGTAAGAGACAGACACAAAGAGACAGACACAGACAAAGAGACAGACTGACGGAGAGAGAGTGAAACAGACAGGGAAAGAGACAGACGGAAAGTGACAAAGATAGATAGACAGAGACAGACCAAGAGATAGAGAGACAGAGAGATATATACAGAGGGGGAGACAGATATAATTACACTTCTATCTATTTGCTTTGTGGTTTTTGTGTGCAGAATTCATTTTTGTTAATACATTCTATTTTGTTAACAGCAGTTATTAACCCGGGCGAAGCCGGGTAGTACAGATAGTATATGTATATATGTATCTTTGTATAGTTCTACATATAGCAAACACGAAGCATGCTAGTTATAACCTGGTATCTCCTTTATATAATTATATATGGTGATGTTTTATCAGTTTTTAATATTGCCTTCTATTGTGGTTTTTCAATAAAAAAAATTCTATGACTTGCACATATACTCAATGTTCTCCTTTTTTGTATAATTATATAAGTACAGCTGGTATAACCTGGGCACCTCCTGTATATAATTATATATGTACAGCTGGTATAACCTGGGCATCTCCTGTATATAATTATATATGTACAGCCGGTATAACCTGGGCATCTCCTGTATATAATTATATATGTACAGCCGGTATAACCTGGGCATCTCCTGTATATAATTATATATGTACAGCCGGTATAACCTGGGCATCTCCTGTATATAATTATATATGTACAGCTGGTATAACCCGGGCATCTCCTGTATATAATTATATATGTACAGCCGGTATAACCTGGGCATCTCCTGTATATAATTACATATGTACAGCCGGTATAACCTGGGCATCTCCTGTATATAATTATATATGTACAGCTGGTATAACCCGGGTATCTCCTGCATATAATTATATATGTACAGCCGGTATAACCTGGGCATCTCCTGTATATAATTATATATGTACAGCCGGTATAACCTGAGCATCTCCTCTATATAATTATATATGTACAGCCGGTATAACCTGAGCATCTCCTCTATATAATTATATATGTACAGCTGGTATAACCCGGGTATCTCCTGTATATAATTATATATGTACAGCCGGTATAACCTGGGCATCTCCTGTATATAATTATATATGTACAGCTGGTATAACCTGGGCATCTCCTGTATATAATTATATATGTACAGCCGGTATAACCTGGGCATCTTCTGTATATAATTATATATGTACAGCTGGTATAACCCGGGCATCTCCTGTATATAATTATATATGTACAGCTGGTATAACCTGGGTGTCTCCTGTATATAATTATATATGTACAGCTGGTATAACCTGGGCACCTCCTGTATATAATTATATATGTACAGCTGGTATAACCTGGGCATCTCCTGTATATAATTATATATGTACAGCCGGTATAACCTGGGCATCTCCTGTATATAATTATATATGTACAGCTGGTATAACCTGGGCATCTCCTGTATATAATTATATATGTACAGCCGGTATAACCTGGGCATCTTCTGTATATAATTATATATGTACAGCTGGTATAACCCGGGCATCTCCTGTATATAATTATATATGTACAGCTGGTATAACCTGGGTGTCTCCTGTATATAATTATATATGTACAGCTGGTATAACCTGGGCACCTCCTGTATATAATTATATATGTACAGCTGGTATAACCTGGGCATCTCCTGTATATAATTATATATGTACAGCCGGTATAACCTGGGCATCTCCTGTATATAATTATATATGTACAGCTGGTATAACCTGGGCATCTCCTGTATATAATTATATATGTACAGCCGGTATAACCTGGGCATCTCCTGTATATAATTATATATGTACAGCTGGTATAACCTGGGCATCTCCTGTATATAATTATATATGTACAGCCGGTATAACCTGGGCACCTCCTGTATATAATTATATATGTACAGCCGGTATAACCTGGGCATCTCCTGTATATAATTATATATGTACAGCTGGTATAACCTGGGCATCTCCTGTATATAATTATATATGTACAGCTGGTATAACCTGGGCATCTCCTGTATATAATTATATATGTACAGCTGGTATAACCTGGCCATCTCCTGTATATAATTATATATGTACAGCCGGTATAACCTGGGCATCTCCTGTATATAATTATATATGTACAGCTGGTATAACCTGGGCATCTCCTGTATATAATTATATATGTACAGCCGGTATAACCTGGGCATCTCCTGTATATAATTATATATGTACAGCCGGTATAACCTGGGCATCTCCTGTTGTTAAAAAATATACTCTTAAATATATTTTTCTTCAAATACGTAAAGCCGCATGAAAGAAAGAACTTCCAAAGATGTAAAAAATAAATGTATTTTATCTATTTAAAAATGGTTGCCAAGATTCAGTTACAGAAAGGAAAAATAATATACTTTGATAGCTTATGTAAAAAAAGAGTTCATTTAGTCCATGCTGAACAATGGGAAGTCTTTACCCATCTCTCTTTGGCTCCTGAACGGCAATGCAGGGGATGTCATCTCTTAGGCTGGACAGCGTGTCATATCTTGCAGCACTGGAGTCTTCTCACAGCAGGCAGTGTGGAGGAGCGCCCCGTAGCCCCCTCCATCGTGTATTATATACCAGCTGCTCAGTCCATATAGGGTGTTTAGTGGAACACAGTTGAATATAGTTCCATATTACGTAACCTTCTGGAAACTTCGGAAAGCTTCGGAAAGGATTTAAATATATCCTTCCATGCTCAGCACTCAAGTATATTCAATATGGGCATATTTATCCCTTATAAACTTTATTAATAACCTATACCCTCCAACATAAACAGAACTATGAACGTATATATCTTACTATGAAATATTTGATAACTTGATGTATTAATTTCAATGTTTTTACAAACCCCCCTTGAAGCGGGTGGAGTAACCCCGAAATTAATTAATACATCATTAAAATAACAAATCTTCTTTCCTCATTTGGCAATAACGGATTAATATCAATAATAATGATGAAGAATAATTAATTTGCATTATTCATGTAAGTTCAATAATATAATAATGTGGATTCATGTTATGACAGGCTGTGACTGATCAATCATATAAAAATGTATAAAACTATACTTCGCTAGACCTAAAAAGAAATGCAAAAACCAAATCCGGTCACCATATGATGTCCTCTGAGTTGATGTCTTCTTATCTCCGATGTAATCCGGCATAAACACAGTCTCTTAGAAATAAATCCTTTGATAAAAATGAATGGTTACCAATTCATACAGTCCCGTATTGCGCTTATCATTGTCAGATCAAAGTCCATAAACTTTATTTTTTATTGCAAAGTCCATAGCCAATGTTGATAAACCACAGTTCATGAGTGTAGAAGAAGAATAGCAAAAGTCTTTGATGTCTGTGCAGTGTGATTTACACTAGTCACCTTTCATGCTGCCTGTTGTCAAATAACCCAGGAACAGATGTTAAGACGTTCTTGGTCAGCACGACAGGGGTTAACTTTAACACGTCATTGCTCTTCTTAGTAACTTTTAGGGAGGTCTTAATGCACAGACCATGTGTCATTGTCCATCCTGAAATCATAGGACTATTGTGTTTCTGAGATGCAAGCACGGTAAGTGTATTTTGTATGTTACACAGTCTTATTTGAGACGTTACCTTTTGGACCTTTTTGCAGAATCCCTTTTAACTTTAGGAAAAATATAAAGTCTTTTTATCTTCTCTAATCTTGATTGAAGACTGATTCATTCCCTAATCTAAATACCAAATATGGCAATAACTATCACTAATAAATGTCACAGCGTATCATAACTCTAATACTATAATACCATGTCATTATTATTATTATCGTAAAAGTATTAATATAATTGATACTCAGAATGATAAAATACTGCATAATGGTATAGACAATAGTATTTTCTTGTAATGACCTTTTTTGTCATTGGTGCATTACCCTTCCAAACCCATAGGTGGCAATGTGTTGAATGTAACCAAAATATAATATAAAGTATGAAATAATATAATGTGTACCTATAACATGTATCATATTATAAATATAAAAGGCAACAATGTGGCTTTTAGTTAGATCATTTGTAAATTATAAACCAAAGCAAATAACCTTTTAGAAAAGACTGGATGATTCCATCAAAACACAATAATACCCATTATAAATTATTATTGATTAAAAATATAATATATTATTTGTAAATATAGGAAGGTAAACCTAGATGTACCTCGATCTTCCATCTTTATTACTCTAATTTAATTTATTTGATTTGTCTATTATTTATTAAATAACCTACTATAAAGAAATGTGTAACTATAAGTAATATTTCATCCATATTAATATAAAAATAATGTATTACTAGGAAATAAACAATTGTATATATTGATGAAAAAAGTATCTTTTCTTCCAAAAAATGGAACTTTTCCCTTTTAATATGATTCATATTCAATAAAGTAATATCTTATATTAGATATTACTGAACTAAATATTGAAGTGTTTTCTCAATTGAGATATTTAAAATCTGAAGAAAAAATTAAAATTGTAGAATTAAGATTTTAATTAAAAATGTGAATATTAAACAATAATTAATATAAAAAATAGGAATAAAAAGAAAAATGAAAATCGGAATAAAAATAAAACTTGAAATAAAAATAAGGCCTTCTATGTATATAACACCTATGTCTTTAATAATACATAACCTTAATGTTACCAGATAACCTTAATATTACCAGTATCTTATAAAATTACCAATAAAAAATAATTAAGTCATGTAACCTTGCAAATAATACACTTCTCTTAGTATATAAATGCATTATGATATACTTCAAATATATTTTTTTTTATTCCCAATTCTTCCTTTGTACTTGAAATATTAATTATTAAAGTATCCTGTAAACACATATATTTATCAAATATAAATGTGTGTGATTGAGACCAAACCTCCCCCTTTCAATATCATGAAATATGATATTATAAAAATTAATATGTTTAGATTAAATTAAATTAAAATTTGTGTTGCATATCTTCAAGACCATATTATAAATATCACTTCCATATTTGAAAAGAAAAATGATTTTCAATCTATGTACCAATAAAAGAAGTGACTAACACAAAAGACATAAAAAAAATCAAAACGTTATAACCTTATTCTAGAATGTAACTATTCAGAATAAACCCTTAATAAAAAATCCTAATATCTCTATACTATAGAAATATGTCTAAGAATAATATATATATATATATTCGGTATAAATTCCTTCATTTATACTTATGTACTATAACTTATTATCTAAAAGTATACATACATATAATATAATATAATATAACCTCGAAGTTAAAACCAAAATTCCCTTTTTTTTTTTTTTTTTTTTTTTTTTTTCTGGATCCAAGTACTCTGACTGAGCATTTGCAGCTGCTCAAACAATCAATCATTCATAGACACATCTATGCACACAAGACTGTAACATATACTTTCACATAAAAACATTGACGGACACAAATCCCTGTATTCCCAATTATTCTATGCGCATTTCAAAGATTATGTTACTAATTTGAAGTACTTCTCGAAAAAAACAAATTCCAATGAATTACAGACTGTACATATGACCATGGAACAAACATTTATTTTTAGCTTTAGTACCAAGTCACATGCTTTGGTCACGTGCAAGGAACACCATTCCAAGACAGCAAGCAGTTTTTTTATACCACTCCAAAGCTCAGATTACATTTCTAATAACTCTAAAGAAGATATATTCATTAAAGAAACATTAAAGTAATAGTTCTCTGGCAATTGGTACCTGAGGAAATAATAATATTAATCGTGCTTTCGCGATTAATCTTACCCAATAAAATATATGTTACCTGATTGAGGACAAGAACATATGTATAAATAAAAAGTTAATACTTCATCAATCTGCTTTACTGATAAATTCTGAGGGAAATAAAAGAATAAAATTATTATCATATTTATGATAAAAATGAAACACTTTGAATCTGTTACTTTCTCTTATTGTTTTATTTTAAATATTATTATTCATATACAGAGATCAAATTATTAATTTATAACATTAACTATCATTTGACTAAATGAAAATATGACCTTGATTTACTATCACTACTTTTAATATATATATATATATATATATATATTCACTGTATATGAAAAATTATGATTATCAAATAGCAAATTAATTTACCCAGAAATCCACTTTATTTAACTGAAGACCATACCTAATTTTTTCTTCAAAGATTCGATTTATTAGATTCCCTTTGAACTTATAGGAATCCTTGAACTTATGTAATTCAAGGTTTTCTCTTATTTGAGAGAGAATGTCTCTCTCTGAAAAACCACCCAGCTGTCGCGGGCTATCAAACCCTAACCCAGGGAAAGAGTCTGCACAAGACACCTGTTTCTGTCTTTCAAAGCTATTACTCATCATTTGTCTGGGATTTTCAATCCCAGTGACCAATCCCTTCACTGGTGACAGGGGTTTTTCCTGTGAAAAAAGACTTTTAGATGATAAAAATTGGGGTGGGTTGTATGGTTTATAACACGTATGCATCTTCCTCCGAATTGCATATACCCTGTCACAGAAATATCTGGATCTGGGAGACACTGTTGGTTTTTCACGGAAACTCTCCCTTTTTTGTATTGGTTTTTCAGAATTAATTAATTTCTGTTTTGATTGACTTTGGCGACTTCTAACAAAATTGATAAATGTCGTACATTCGAATAGGGACTTTTTATTTAATGCCACTGCACAGGCTGCATTATCAAGGAAATTAAATTTCTTGATGAATAAACGTATCATTCCATCCAATCTGACATTTGGAATGACCGCTGTGAGGCAAATCCCGGGATATGAAGATGAATTATGACTCCAGTCATAATCCCTCATCACTCCCTGGCAGTGCCCCCTCCCTTCTTGTTCTCAGTGTTCCACTTACACCTCCATGGCCATGTCCTGTGATATGGAGATGAGGTGGTGTGGGAACAATGGACACAGGATGACTCCCTGCCGTCACCCTGTAGTAGGAGCTGCTATCTAATTAGCAAGGCTCTGGAAGTATCCAGACAGAACGACTCCAGTAAAAAATGGTTCATATCTCGCAAGCCATATTTCCGATAAATATGGCAACCATAAAAATGGTGTCTCCGCATGCGGACGATGCCGGCACACCCTTTTTATGGGAGCAGGACATTGGGAAATGCCCCAGGCGTGATATCAGCCAATGGGGAACTGGCAGACAGGTCATGAGTCCCCTCGTTCTGTAGCTAAATTCATAACTGTCACAATGAGAGCATTGGCGTCCGCCTACGACGCTCCCAGGCCAAGTTATGGCCATATTCCATGTTGTGGATTTTGTCCATAACTCCAGCCAGGGGTGGAGCAGTGCTCCCTCTGAGGTCACGAAGGTAGGAGGGGACCTGGATTTGCCCAGGTTGATAACCCTACTTCGGCCATTTTCCAGTGTTCTTTCGCTGGGGGTCACGTGCAGGAAACATCTGTGGGAGTTCCTAGAAACCTGGTCTACAGCGCCCCCCTGTGGCCAGACGCACAAGGTAACTGATTGAATTGCATACCTGTTTGTAAACCATGCTTTATCTGTAACTGTACTCTGACATATGTATATTCTGTAGATTCCCTATTGTATATATTGTAGTTTCTAGTGTGCTTTAGGCTGATTAAATTATATAATTAATCTTGGGCTGCTCTGTTATCTCGATCTTGAATCCCACGTCTGTGTGTTCGGCTAATAGTTACCGTGAAGCGGTTGGTGGCAGCGAGTTGTGCCAAGGATTATTGTGGGGAGGCCAGTGAGATTCGGGGAGATTTTATATATTCCGCCCGCGGAGGTCGGGGGAATATATACCCTACTCCCACCGGGGACCCTTCAATAATCGGCATAAGTAGTATAGCGGCCTCCTTGCTTATTGTCGGGCAATTCCATAATTGGCCTGACTATAAGAGGGGCGCTAGAGAGCGCGTCACGTGCTCTGTCTGTCGGTCGGGAGGTATAAAGGAGGGGTGACCCCCACTTGTTACCCCCCGATTGTGACGTACTGGTAGCCAGCGCGGGGGATTTCTGAGTGACCCCCCCGGTGGTTTGTGACATATTGGTGGCAAGCGGTGGGATCGAGATAATAGTGTGTGTGAGTGTGAGACCCATACTCCCAGACACTAAAGACTGCCTGCAGCAGCTGTGGCTGCTGGGGTCTTCAGACTAGCTCAACACTAGAGTGTCAGAGTGCAGATACTGTAAGGTGTGTGGAGGCATCAGGTGTCAGTTCTGTGTCAGTGACCAAAAGTCTGCAAGAATGGCTGATGGCACCAGGAGCAGAGCTAGGCAACTGGCCAATGCTAAAGCAGGAGCCGAAGAGAGGGAGGACGGTGCTGTGGACAGTAATGAGGAGGTTGCCCACGAGTCCTCCAGGAGCTCGACGCCAGAAAACAGCTCTGCAGAGGACATTGCACAACCTGGCACTGCTGGACAAGATGAGGAGCAGCTCACCCAAGGGTCCTCAACGAGCCAGATGCCAGTCCTCCGCTCTGAAATGGACAGTGAATCACCAGGCTCCGCAGCGGGCCGCAGATCACCACGTGCCATTCCACCGAGCCTGGGAGGCTCGGATAGCCTTCTTCAAATGGCTATGGCCCTTCTCCAGGCTGGAGACCAGAAGGGCTACAAGGAACTCCTGGCAGAGCGCAGGGCAGAGCGGCAGGCAGCGCGTGATGCTGAGGCTGCGGAGCGGCAAGCAGCGCGTGAAGAGCGCCAGGCAGAGCGTGAGGCTGCGGAGCGACAGGCAGACCGTGACTACCAGCTGCATCTAGCCAAGCTCCAGCCCTCATCAGCCACACGTGACCTTCAAGACACCAAACTTCCAAAGGTCCGTGTTGAGGACTTCCCAGTGCTGGAGAAGGATGGAGACTTGGACTCTTTCTTGACTGCTTTTGAACGGACTTGCCTGCAGCACCATCTGGACAAGGACCAGTGGGCCAAATACCTGACCCCCCGTTTAAGGGGTAAGGCCCTGGATATCCTTGGGGACTTGCCTGCTGAGGCAGATCAGGGCTACGACACCATCAAGCGGGCCCTGATCCAACAGTACAACCTCACTCCGGAGTCCTACCGCAAGAAGTTCCGGACCCTACAGAAGGGACCAAAGGACTCCTGGGCTGACCACCGGCGGGCACTTGCCCGAGCTGCCGACCACTGGACCCAAGGCCTGCAGCTTTCCACCGGACCGGAGATCCTGGACTTGTTCATCACGGAGCAACTCTTGTGGAACTGCCCTGAGGATCTCCGCCAGTTCATCCGAGACCAGAAGCCAAAGGGGTCCACGGCTACAGCTGCCCTTGCCGATGACTACACCAACAACCGGGCCCCTGAGGCCAGGAGAGCGGCCACCAGCAGCACCTGGAGAGGGGGTAAGATGAATTCTGCGACTGCCCCACCTGCCCCTAGACTGCAGGGGGTGTCCCCCCTCAACTCCCCTCTCCAGGCCCGTGGCAGAACCAAGACGGTGCCACCAGTGCAACCTACCTGGACACTTCAAGGCCATGTGCCCTCAGCGTCCCAAGGCCCCGGCTCCGTCCCCGTCCCAAGGGCCGCCCAAGGTGTATTGTGTGGGTGGGGGTGGTGGTAGGTCCCTGGACAGCTTCCAACCTGTCACCGTCGGCCGGTTCCGTGACCATAGGACTGCGAGACAGCGCCTCGGAGGTGACTCTGGTGCGGCCTGAGATGGTGTCCCCCCAAGACTTGATCCCTGGAAAAACCCTTGCTGTCTCCGGGATTGGAGGCATTGACCCGGCGCTGCCTGTTGCTGACATTTATGTGGACTGGGGCGCAGGGCGATGGGTGAGGGAGGTGGGGGTAACTGATCGGATCCCCGCAAACGTGCTACTTGGGACAGATTTGGGGCAGATAACCTCCCAGTTTGGGCCCCAACCAAGGGCTGAACCTTCAGCCAGTACTGACATGCCTCCGGACAATGTTAATGTGTTATCTATGAATGATGTAAGGGAGGAGGGAGTGAACTCTGATATTTCTGCTTGCATAGACACCATAGACACACACACAGCTGCAGCTGTGACAGGGGAGGGGGTCAGAGAAAGGTGTGACAATGCCTCTACAAGTAATCAGCCTGTGAGCTGGATCTGTTGCCCTCTGCAGGGATAAGCAGAGAGCAGGGTGCTGCAGGGGGAGGACCAGTGTGTGGGGTGGGGGCTACCACAGCAAATGTGGGGTCCCCAGAGATTTCACAGCGGGTTCTGTTGCTGCAGGAGGGGAACAGGCAGGTGAGATTGGGGCCGGTCCAGGAGCGGAAGTGCTCCCAGGTAAGATCTCGGTGCATGGTTCCCCCACAACCGGGGTGTCAGGAAGCCAGGTAGGTCTGCCTGAACCGGCGACTTGGTCAGGAACGGAGGAGGAGCAGGCACGACCCAGTGTCGCAGCGGCTGTGGCCGCTGTCACCCGCAGTGGGAGTGCTGGAAGCCAAGGGGCCTCCCGGAGGTCCGATAGCTCTTCCCCTTCTGACCAAGTGGCAGCCGAGTCAGGTGGAGGCCAGGACACAGGTCCCGGGGTACTGACTGAAGATGTGACAGTCTCGTCGATTCTGGCCACATCTAGTCAGGGGTTTCAGGCAGCGTTAGAAGCGGACGACAGCCTGAAAGCTCTAAAGGAGCAGGCGGCACAGCCTCCCTCGGACTCGGACCCGGAGCGAGTGGTCTGGGACCAAGGACGGCTGTACCGGGCCACGGTCCAGCAGGGTTCACCGGAGGCGTGGCCCAGGGACCGACAGTTGGTGGTACCCTATCCGTTCCGGACGGAGTTGTTGCGGATCGCACATGAGATTCCGATGGCCGGACACCTAGGGATCGCTAAGACCAAGGCCAGGTTAAACCAGCATTTCTACTGGCCAAAAATGGGGGCCGATGTGGCTGCCTACTGCCGTTCGTGTGAAACCTGTCAGAGAGTGGGGAAGGCGGGGCCACACCCCAAAGCCCCACTGGTATCTCTGCCAATCATCGATGAGCCTTTCAGGAGGGTGGCTGTGGATCTGGTCGGCCCGCTGGCCATCCCCAGCAGCTCCGGGAAACGCTTCATACTGACGGTAGTGGACTATGCCACCCGGTACCCAGAAGCAGTGGCCTTGTCGTCCATTCGGGCTGACAAGGTGGCCACCGCATTGCTGGAGATTTTCTCCCGAGTGGGTTTTCCCCAGGAAATGCTCACTGACCGGGGGACCCAATTCATGTCCCAGCTGATGGAGGCCCTCTGTAAGCAAGTCCAGGTGCGACATCTGGTGGCCAGCCCGTACCATCCACAGACTAATGGCCTGTGCGAGCGGTTTAATGGCACCTTAAAGCAGATGCTTAAGATGTTGGTCGACTCCCATGGGCGTGACTGGGAGCGGTATCTCCCACACCTGTTATTTGCTTACCGGGAGGTTCCACAGGCCTCAACAGGATTCTCACCGTTTGAGCTCCTGTACGGGCGACGTGTGCGGGGCCCCCTGGCTCTGGTGAAAGAGGCTTGGGAAGGGGATTTGGCCACCCCTGGAGTAGTGTCGGTTATCGAGTATGTCATGCGCTTCCGGGACAAAATGCAGGCCTTGACGCAACTGGTACACGACAATATGGCTCAAGCCCAGGCCGATCAGAAGCGTTGGTACGACCAGAACGCTTGTGAGAGGACCTACCAAGTGGGTCAAGAGGTGTGGGTACTGGTCCCCGTACCACAGGACAAGCTTCAGGCAGCCTGGGAAGGCCCATACCTCGTGTACCAGCAGCTCAACCCTGTGACGTACCTGGTCACCCTGGACCCTGCCCGTGGAAGGCGGAAGCCCTTCCATGTGAACATGATGAAGGCACATCATGAGCGGGAGGCATGTGCGCTCCCCGTGTGCAACCTGCCCGAGGAGGGAGAAGCGGAAACCCTCTTGGATATGCTAGCCCAGGTTAGGGCAGGCGGATCCATTGAGGATGTGGAGGTTGGCCACCAGCTCTTGGAGGACCAACGGTCCCAGCTGTGGGCCACCCTACACCCCTTCCGGGGGTTGTTTACCAACCAGCCCGGAAGGACTGACTTGGCTGTCCCATCACGTGGACACTGGGGATCATCCCCCGATCCGGCGTTCAGCATATCGGGTCTCCCTGGAGGTGCAGCAACACATGCGCCAGGAGATTGACGAGATGCTGAAGCTGGGGGTGATCCAGGCATCCAACAGCGCTTGGGCCTCGCCTGTAGTCCTCGTCCCTAAGAAGGACCGAACCACTCGGTTCTGCGTGGACTACAGGGGGCTCAATGCGGTCACGGTCGCCGATGCGTACCCAATGCCACGCATCGATGACCTGCTCGATCAGTTGGCCGGGGCTCAGTACCTGACCATCATGGATCTGAGCCGGGGATATTGGCAGATCCCCCTGACTCGCAAGGCCAGGGAACGCTCTGCCTTTATTACCCCATTTGGACTGTACGAGTCCACGGTGATGCCATTCGGGATGAGGAATGCCCCTGCCACTTTCCAGCGGATGGTCAACACCCTGCTCAAGGGACTTGAAGGGTACGCGGCCGCGTACCTGGATGACATTGCCGTCTTCAGTCCCACCTGGGAGGACCACCTAGAGCATCTAGCACAGGTGCTCAGGCGGATCCACCGGGCAGGTTTGACCATCAAGCCGGGAAAGTGTCAGCTGGCCATGAGCGAGGTCCAGTACCCTCGGTCACCGGGTAGGCGGGAGAACACTGAAGCCCGAGCCTGAGAAAGTGGAGGCCATCGCATCCTGGCCCACCCCCAGGACCAAGAAGCAGGTGATGTCCTTCTTGGGACCGCCGGGTACTATAGGAGGTTTGTTCCACGCTATAGTAGCCTGGCAAAGCCCTTGACGGACCTCACCAAGAAGAAGCTGCCCTCTGCAGTCGATTGGACAATGGACTGCGAGACAGCCTTCCAGGCCCTAAAGGACGCCCTGTCCAGCCCGCCCGTGCTACAGGCAGCCGACTTCACGCGGCCGTTTGTAGTACAGACCGACGCCAGTGACTTCGGCCTCGGTGCGGTGCTCAGCCAGGTGGACTCTGCGAGCCAAGAGCACCCAGTCTTGTACCTGAGCAGGAAGCTGTTACCAAGGGAAGTTGCCTATTCCACGATGGAGAAGGAGTGCCTGGCCATAGTGTGGGCCCTGCAGCGTCTGCAACCCTATCTATACGGGCGCCACTTCATCGTGGAGACGGACCACAATCCCCTCAGCTGGTTGCACACCGTCTCTGGGACGAATGGGCGATTGTTGCGATGGAGCCTTGCGCTCCAGCAATACAACTTCACCATTCGCCACAAAAGGGGCCGTGACCACGGTAACGCAGACGGGCTGTCCCGACAAGGAGAGGTCGCGGACGGGCGCACGGGGGAACACCGGAGTGTGCTGCCCCCTAGCGCCCTCAAAAGGGGGGAGGTGTGAGGCAAATCCCGGGATATGAAGATGAATTATGACTCCAGTCATAATCCCTCATCACTCCCTGGCAGTGCCCCCTCCCTTCTTGTTCTCAGTGTTCCACTTACACCTCCATGGCCATGTCCTGTGATATGGAGATGAGGTGGTGTGGGAACAATGGACACAGGATGACTCCCTGCCATCACCCTGTAGTAGGAGCTGCTATCTAATTAGCAAGGCTCTGGAAGTATCCAGACAGAACGACTCCAGTAAAAAATGGTTCATATCTCGCAAGCCATATTTCCGATAAATATGGCAACCATAAAAATGGTGTCTCCGCATGCGGACGATGCCGGCACACCCTTTTTATGGGAGCAGGACATTGGGAAATGCCCCAGGCGTGATATCAGCCAATGGGGAACTGGCAGACAGGTCATGAGTCCCCTCGTTCTGTAGCTAAATTCATAACTGTCACAATGAGAGCATTGGCGTCCGCCTACGACGCTCCCAGGCCAAGTTATGGCCATATTCCATGTTGTGGATTTTGTCCATAACTCCAGCCAGGGGTGGAGCAGTGCTCCCTCTGAGGTCACGAAGGTAGGAGGGGACCTGGATTTGCCCAGGTTGATAACCCTACTTCGGCCATTTTCCAGTGTTCTTTCGCTGGGGCTCACGTGCAGGAAACATCTGTGGGAGTTCCTAGAAACCTGGTCTACAGCGCCCCCCTGTGGCCAGACGCACAAGGTAACTGATTGAATTGCATACCTGTTTGTAAACCATGCTTTATCTGTAACTGTACTCTGACATATGTATATTCTGTAGATTCCCTATTGTATATATTGTAGTTTCTAGTGTGCTTTAGGCTGATTAAATTATATAATTAATCTTGGGCTGCTCTGTTATCTCGATCTTGAATCCCACGTCTGTGTGTTCGGCTAATAGTTACCGTGAAGCGGTTGGTGGCAGCGAGTTGTGCCAAGGATTATTGTGGGGAGGCCAGTGAGATTCGGGGAGATTTTATATATTCCGCCCGCGGAGGTCGGGGGAATATATACCCTACTCTCACCGGGGACCCTTCAATAATCGGCATAAGTAGTATAGCGGCCTCCTTGCTTATTGTCGGGCAATTCCATAATTGGCCTGACTATAAGAGGGGCGCTAGAGAGCGCGTCACGTGCTCTGTCTGTCGGTCGGGAGGTATAAAGGAGGGGTGACCCCCACTTGTTACCCCCCGATTGTGACGTACTGGTAGCCAGCGCGGGGGATTTCTGAGTGACCCCCCCGGTGGTTTGTGACAACCGCCCTATACAAACGTTCAAAAACGGACATAAATGAGAACGTACTCTCATTCTGTTCAATTTGTAATTCCTTCAACATCTCATAGTTTGGATCAGATTCATTCCTTGCACAGAAGATGAGATATTTCAGCCTTATGATATCGTTATCATTTGAACAATCAAATGTCTCATTGTCAGAAGACTTTTTTAATGCCAATTGTCTAAAGAAATGCTGAGGTAACCACATACGGAATAACTGATTCGTCTCACTATTGGTTAACTTAAATTTCTCGATGGAACTTTCAAATATCTCTGAATTTCTGCAAACATGTATTTTAGGATTATATGCGGGAATTAATTTGCATATGTCCAATAAATTTTTTCTAAGTGTAATCCCTAACTTAGCCTGTTCTATTTTTAGAAACTGATTGTCGCCATTTTCCTCTCTCCACGTGTCCTTCTCTGACGGCTTTCTGCCTGTGTCCCATTCTGGCTCCTCCCCCTTCTGGCTTCACTACGTCATTTCCTGCTTCTTTCTCCATATCTTGAAAGGCACCTTGATTAGGTAACACGTGTCTGTCGCCATTATCAAAATTCCGATTTACAAAATTACAGTCTAAATCATCTGACTGATCATTTACAACATTACAGTCAGAATTCACAATATCACTGACTGACATTCCAAGTTCTAAGCAGTCTTTGGATTTCTCTGTCACTGACTCTCCTGACAATTCAGGTTGTCTATTTCCACCATTTTTACACTTTTCTACGATTAACCTGTGAAAATCATAGACTAAATGACAGACATTTCTGATTTTCTGTTTCTCTCTATTAAAAGACCTTACACATTCTATACGTGAATTCTCAAGTTCACACTCCTCATAAAAGCGTAACCAAATCTCTTCTACATTAGAAATATCTGGATAAGTGAACTGAAGTTTACTTTGCTTAACATATGAAGAGATAAAATCCATTTTCTTACCTGAAATGATCAGATGATCTGATGGATGATCCTGTAAGACTTGATTCACCTTGTTCAGCACGTCCAATACTTCTTATGGACTGACTTTATCTTTCTTGCTCAAAAATACGTCAAAAGTTAACTTCTGTAACTTTGTAAAGACTTTAAAGTTCATTAAAAAAACATTCATGCAATCTTGACTTATACGTATTTCCTAGGTTCTGCGTGATTTTTTATAAATTGTCGATTCCTGATCCTTTGCAGGAGATACTGGACTTCGACCCCCCTTATGCAAAGTGAAGGAACAACAAAAACGTAAAAAATTACGAATGGGTGGCTCACCAAATGTTAAAAAATATACTCTTAAATATATTTTTCTTCAAATACGTAAAGCCGCATGAAAGAAAGAACTTCCAAAGATGTAAAAAATAAATGTATTTTATCTATTTAAAAATGGTTGCCAAGATTCAGTTACAGAAAGGAAAAATAATATACTTTGATAGCTTATGTAAAAAAAGAGTTCATTTAGTCCATGCTGAACAATGGGAAGTCTTTACCCATCTCTCTTTGGCTCCTGAACGGCAATGCAGGGGATGTCATCTCTTAGGCTGGACAGCGTGTCATATCTTGCAGCACTGGAGTCTTCTCACAGCAGGCAGTGTGGAGGAGCGCCCCGTAGCCCCCTCCATCGTGTATTATATACCAGCTGCTCAGTCCATATAGGGTGTTTAGTGGAACACAGTTGAATATAGTTCCATATTACGTAACCTTCTGGAAACTTCGGAAAGCTTCGGAAAGGATTTAAATATATCCTTCCATGCTCAGCACTCAAGTATATTCAATATGGGCATATTTATCCCTTATAAACTTTATTAATAACCTATACCCTCCAACATAAACAGAACTATGAACGTATATATCTTACTATGAAATATTTGATAACTTGATGTATTAATTTCAATGTTTTTACACCTGTATATAATTATATATGTACAGCTGGTATAACCTGGGCATCTCCTGTATATAATTATATATGTACAGCTGGTATAAGCTGGGCATCTCCTGTATATAATTATATATGTACAGCTGGTATAACCTGGGCATCTCCTGTATATAATTATATATGTACAGCTGGTATAACCCGGGCATCTCCTGTATATAATTATATATGTACAGCTGGTATAACCTGGGCATCTACTGTATATAATTATATATGTACAGCTGGTATAAGCTGGGTATCTCCTGTATATAATTATATATGTATAGCTGGTATAACCTGGGCATCTCCTGTATATAATTATATATGTACAGCTGGTATAACCTGGGCATCTACTGTATATAATTATATATGTACAGCCGGTATAACCTGGGCATCTCCTGGATATAATTATATATGTACAGCTGGTATAACCCGGGCATCTCCTGAATATAATTATATATGTACAGCTGGTATAACCTGGGCATCTCCTGTATATAATTATATATGTACAGCCGGTATAACCTGGGCATCTCCTGTATATATTATATATGTACAGCTGGTATAACCTGGGCATCTCCTGTATATAATTATATATGTACAGCTGGTATAACCCGGGCATCTCCTGAATATATATATATATGTACAGCTGGTATAACATGGGCATCTCCTGAATATAATTATATATGTACAGCTGGTATAACCTGGGCATCTCCTGTATATAATTATATATGTACAGCTGGTATAACCTGGGCATCTCCTGTATATAATTATATATGTACAGCTGGTATAACCTGGACATCTCCTGTATATAATTATATATGTACAGCCGGTATAACCTGGACGTCTCCTGTATATAATTATATATGTACAGCTGGTATAACCTGGGCATCTCCTGTATATAATTATATATGTACAGCCGGTATAACCTGGGCATCTCCTGGATATAATTATATATGTACAGCTGGTATAACCTGGGCATCTACTGTATATAATTATATATGTACAGCTGGTATAACCTGGGCATCTCCTGTATATAATTATATATGTACAGCCGGTATAACCTGGACATCTCCTGTATATAATTATATATGTACAGCCGGTATAACCTGGACATCTCCTGTATATAATTATATATGTACAGGTGGTATAACCTGAGCATCTCCTGTATATAATTATATATGTACAGCTGGTATAACCCATTCATCTCCTGTATATAATTATATATGTACAGCCGGTATAACCTGGGCATCTCCTGTATATAATTATATATGTACAGCCGGTATAACCTGGCATCTCCTGTATATAATTATATATGTACAGCTGGTATAACCTGGGCATCTCCTGTATATAATTATATATGTACAGCTGGTATAACCTGGGCATCTCCTGTATATAATTATATATGTACAGCTGGTATAACCTGGGCATCTACTGTATATAATTATATATGTACAGCTGGTATAACCTGGGCATCTCCTGTATATAATTATATATGTACAGCTGGTATAACCTGGGCATCTACTGTATATAATTATATATGTACAGCTGGTATAACCCGGGCATCTCCTGAATATAATTATATATGTACAGCTGGTATAACCTGGGCATCTCCTGTATATAATTATATATGTACAGCTGGTATAACCTGGGCATCTCCTGTATATAATTATATAAGTAGAGCTGGTATAACCTGTGCATCTCCTGTATATAATTATATATGTACAGCTGGTATAACCTGGGCATCTCCTGAATATAATTATATATATGTACAGCTGGTATAACATGGGCATCTCCTGAATATAATTATATATGTACAGCTGGTATAACCTGGGCATCTCCTGTATATAATTATATATGTACAGCTGGTATAACCTGGGCATCGCCTGTATATAATTATATATGTACAGCTGGTATAACCTGGACATCTCCTGTATATAATTATATATGTACAGCTGGGATAACCTGGGCATCTCCTGTATATAATTATATATGTACAGCTGGTATAACCTGGGCATCTCCTGTATATAATTATATATGTACAGCTGGGATAACCTGGGCATCTCCTGTATATAATTATATATGTACAGCTGGTATAACCTGGGCATCTCCTGTATATAATTATATATGTACAGCCGGTATAACCTGGGCATCTCCTGGATATAATTATATATGTACAGCCGGTATAACCTGGGCATCTCCTGGATATAATTATATATGTACAGCTGGTATAACCTGGGCTTCTCCTGTATATAATTATATATGTACAGCTGGTATAACCTGGGCATCTCCTGTATATAATTATATATGTACAGCTGGTATAACCTGGGCATCTCCTGTATATAATTATATATGTACAGCTGGTATAACCCGGGCATCTCCTGGATATAATTATATATGTACAGCTGGTATAACCTTGGCATCTCCTGAATATAATTATATATGTACAGCTGGAATAACCTGGGCATCTCCTGTATATAATTATATATGTACAGCTGGTATAACCTGGACATCTCCTGTATATAATTATATATGTACAGCTGGTATAACCTGGGCATCTCCTGTATATAATTATATATGTACAGCCGGTATAACCTGGGCATCTCCTGGATATAATTATATATGTACAGCTGGTATAACCTGGACATCTCCTGTATATAATTATATATGTACAGCTGGTATAACCTGGGCATCTCCTGTATATAATTATATATGTACAGCCGGTATAACCTGGGCATCTCCTGTATATAATTATATATGTACAGCCGGTATAACCTGGACATCTCCTGTATATAATTATATATGTACAGCTGGTATAACCTGGGCATCTCCTGTATATAATTATATATGTACAGCTGGTATAACCTGGGCATCTCGTCTATATAATTATATATGTACAGCTGGTATAACCTGGGCATCTCCTGTATATAATTATATATGTACAGCCGGTATAACCTGGGCATCTCCTGTATATAATTATATATGTACAGCCGGTATAACCTGGACATCTCCTGTATATAATTATATATGTACAGCTGGTATAACCTGGGCATCTCCTGGATATAATTATATATGTACAGCTGGTATAACCTGGACATCTCCTGTATATAATTATATATGTACAGCTGGTATAACCTGGGCATCTCCTGTATATAATTATATATGTACAGCCGGTATAACCTGGGCATCTCCTGTATATAATTATATATGTACAGCCGGTATAACCTGGGCATCTCCTGTATATAATTATATATGTACAGCTGGTATAACCTGGACATCTCCTGTATATAATTATATATGTACAGCCGGTATAACCTGGGCATCTCCTGTATATAATTATATATGTACAGCCGGTATAACCTGGGCATCTCCTGTATATAATTATATATGTACAGCCGGTATAACCTGGGCATCTCCTGTATATAATTATATATGTACAGCTGGTATAACCTGGGCATCTCCTGTATATAATTATATATGTACAGCTGGTATAACCTGGGCATCTCCTGTATATAATTATATATGTACAGCTGGTATAACCTGGGCATCTCCTGTATATAATTATATATGTACAGCCGGTATAACCTGGGCATCTCCTGGATATAATTATATATGTACAGCTGGTATAACCTTGGCATCTCCTGGATATAATTATACAGAAGATGATATATAATCATATAGCTGTCTGTCAGAATACAGCATTGCAAAAACTGTTTTTTATCCCCTATGGAATAGTTTTTATGGTGTGAAAGTAAAAAAACCATGGCACCCAAAAACCATTCCAACTAAATCTGCACTAAAATATGGCACTCCATCCCTTCTTCACTGTACAGTGCCTCAAAAGTAGTTTTCGACCACATATGAGGTTATGACGTACTCACGAGAAATTGCACAGCAAATAGTATGGTCCATCATCTCCTGTCTACCCTAGTGAATTTGAAAAATTTAACGCAACATTTCTGAGGTTAAAAATGTATTTTCTCACTTTCCCAACTCAACATTATAAAATTCTATGAAGTTCCTGGGGGTTCCAGGTGCTCACGAAACATCTAGATAAATTCCCCGAGGGGGTCTAGTTTCCAAAATGGAGTCACTTGTGGGGGAGCTCCACTGTTTAGGCATATCAGGGACTTTCCAAATGCAACATGGCGTCTGCTAATGATTCCAGGGATTTTTTTAGCCAAATGGCGCTCCTTCCCTTTTGAGCCCTACCGTGCGCCCAAACAGTTAATTTCCACCACATATGACGTATCTGTGAACTGAGGAGAAATTGCACAATACATTTAATGGTGCATTTTTTTCCTGATACCCTTGGGAATAAAAAGCTACCTGGTTGAAGCAACAATTTTTTGTTAATTTTTTTTTTTTGTTTGTTTTTATGGCTCAACTTTTTAAACTTCTGTGAAGCCCACAGGGTTTTAAGGGGCTCAGCAAACATCTAGATAAATTCATTGATGAGTCTAGTTTCCAAAATGGGTCACTTGTGGGGCACCTCCACTCTTTAGGCACCTCAGGGGGTCTCCAAATGTGACATGGCGTTGACTAATGATTGCAGCTAATTTTTCAAAAAGTCAAATGGCGCTGCTTTCCTTCTGAGCCCTGCCGTGCTCCCAAAAAGTTGATTTCCACCACAGATGAGGTATCAGGAAAAAAGTAAAATTTTCATTTTTTTCCTTCCACATTGCTTTGGTTCCTGTGAAGCAGGTTAATAAATTTCTTGAATGTGGTTTTTAGAAGTGTGAGGGGTGTAGTTTTTAGAATGGTGTCACTTTTGGGCATTTTCTTTCACCTAGGCTTCTCAAAGTCATTTCAAATGTGATGTGGGTCCTAAAAAAAAATGGTTTTGTAAATTTTGTTGAAAAAATGAGAAATTGCTGATGAACATTGAGCCCTTCTAATTTCCGAACAAAAAAATTATATTTCAAAAATTGCGCTAGTTTAAAGCAGAGATGTGGGAAATGTTATTTAGTAACTATTTTGGATTTATGAGCATAAAATTTCAAATTTTGAAACTTGCGAAATTTTCAAAATTTTTGCCAAATTTCCAATATTTTCACAAATAAGCGCAAAAAATATCGGCCTAAATTTACCACTGACATGAAGTACAAAATGTCATGAAAAAAGGCTCTCAGAAACATCGAGATCCGTTGAAGTGTTCCAGAGTTATAACCTGTCAAAGTGATACTGGTCAGAATCACAAAAAATAGTCTGGTCAGGAACGTGAAAACCTGCTCGGGGGTGAAGGGCTTAAAGTTTAATCAAAAGCATTTTAGACAAACCTGAAAAATACTGGAGAATAATTTCTGGTAGGAGACCAAAACTGAACTCTATGGAGGCTATAATCAGAACTGTGGATTCGGTAAGCCAAACCTCCAACTCTGACTCATCAATTTCCCTGATTCCAAATCCGACTCCCTCACACGTGGACTCACATTTGTGATATATTTACTGTAGTAAAATGGTGACATCCGGCTTTTAATCATTAGAATGATGCAATAATCAAGCATTTAAAACATAAATATATTTAATGTAAATATTCTACTATGCAGTAATTGGAAAAAAACAGTTTTCAACAAAATGTACTGAATAACATTTGGCTGAAGATATGGAGCAGTACCACTGGATGACACAACTCCTCATCTGATGAGGCTGAAGATATGGAGCAGTACCACTGGATGACACAACTCCTCATCTGATGAGGCTGAAGATATTGAGCAGTACCACTGGATGACACAACTCCTCATCTGATGAGGCTGAAGATATTGAGCAGTACCACTGGATGACGCAACTCCTCATCTGATGAGGCTGAAGATATGAAGCAGTAGCACTGGATGACATAATCATCAGATAAGGCTGAAGATATGGAGCAATAGCACTGGATGACACAATTGCTCATCTGATGAGGATGAAGATATAGAGCAGTAGCACTGGATGACATACTGTAATCATCTGATAAGCCTGAAGATATGGAACAATAGCACTGGATGACACAATTCCTCATGTGATGAGACTGAAGATATTGAGCAGTAGAACTGGATGACACAGCTCATCTGATGAGGCTGAAAATATGGAGCAGTAGCACTGGATGACCTAATCATCTGATAAGCCTGAAGATATGGAACAATAGCACTGGATGACACAATTCCTCATGTGATGAGACTGGAGATATTGAGCAGTAGAACTGGATGACACAACTCATCTGATGAGGCTGAAAATATGGAGCAGTAGCACTGGATGACACAATTCCTCATCTGATGAGGCTGAAGATATAGAGCAGTAGCACTGGATGACCCAACTTCTCATCTGATGAGACTGGAGATATTGAGCAGTAGACCTGGATGACACAATTCCTTATCTGATGAGGATGAAGATATGAAACAGTAGCACTGGATAACACAACTCATCTGATGAGGCTAAAAAAATATGGAGCAGTAGCACTGGATGACATAATCATCTGATAAGGCTTAAGATATGGAGCAATAGCACTGGATGACACAATTCCTCATCTGATGAGACTGAAGATACAGTCATATGAAAAAGTTTGGGCACCCCTATTAATGTTAACCTTTTTTCTTTCTAACAATTTGGGTTTTTGCTATTTCAGTTTCATATATCTAATAACTGATGGACTGAGTAATATTTCTGGATTGAAATGAGGTTTATTGTACTAACAGAAAATGTGCAATCCGCATTTAAACAAAATTTGACCGGTGCAAAAGTATGGGCACCCTTATCAATTTCTTGATTTGAACCCTCCTAACTACTTTTTACTGACTTACTAAAGCACTAAATTGGTTTTGGAACCTCATTGAGCTTTGAACTTCATAGGCAGGTGTATCCAATCATGAGAAAAGGTATTTAAGGTGGCCACTTGCAAGTTGTTCTCCTATTTGAATCTCCTATGAAGAGTGGCATCATGAGCTCCTCAAAACACCTCTCAAATGAGCTGAAAACAAAGATTATTCAACATAGTTGTTCAGGGGAAGGTACAAAAAGTTGTCTCAGAGATTTAAACTGTCAGTTTCCACTGTGAAGAACATAGTAAGGAAATGGAAGAACACAGGTACAGTTCTTGTTAAGCCCAGAAGTGGCAGGCCAAGAAAAATATCAGAAATGCAGAGAAGAAGAATGGTGAGAACAGTCAAGGACAATCCACAGACCACCTCCAAAGACCTGCAGCATCATTTTGCTGCAGATGGTGTCAATGTGCATTGGTCAACAATACAGCGCACGTTGCACAAGGAGAAGCTGTATGGGAGAGTGATGCGAAAGAAGCCGTTTCTGCAAGCACGCCACAAACAGAGTCGCCTGAGATATGCAAAAGCACATTTGGACAAGCCAGTTACATTTTGGAAGAAGGTCCTGTGGACTGATGAAACAGAGATTGAGTTGTTTGGTCATACAAAAAGGCGTTATGCATGGAGGCAAAAAACACGGCATTCCAAGAAAAGCACTTGCTACCCACAGTAAAATTTGGTGGAGGTTCCATCATGCTTTGGGGCTGTGTGGCCAATGCCGGCACCGGGAATCTTGTTAAAGTTGAGGGTCGCATGGATTCAACTCAGTATCAGCAGATTCTTGACAATAATGTGCAAGAATCAGTGACGAAGTTGAAGTTACGCAGGGGATGGATATTTCAGCAAGACAATGATCCAAAACACCGCTCCAAATCTACTCAGGCATTCATGCAGAGGAACAATTACAATGTTCTGGAATGGCCATCCCAGTCCCCAGACCTGAATATCATTGAACATCTGTGGGATGATTTGAAGCGTGCTGTCCATGCTCAGCGACCATCAAACTTAACTGAACTGGAATTGTTTTGTAAACAGGAATGGTCAAATATACCTTCATCCAGGATCCTGGAACTCATTATAAGCTACAGGAAGCGACTAGAGGCTGTGAGTTTTGCAAAAGGAGGATCTACAAAATATTAATGTCACTTTTATGTTGAGGTGCCCATACTTATGCACCTGTCAAATTTTGTTTAAATGCGGATTGCACATTTTCTGTTAGGACAAAAAACCTCAGTTCAATCCAGAAATATTACTCAGTCCATCAGTTATTAGATATATGAAACTGAAATAGCAGTTGCTATTAACGTTAACATTAATAGGGGTGCCCAAACTTTTTCATATGACTGTATAGAGCAGTAGCATTGGATGACCCAACTCCTCATCTGATAAGACTGGAGATATTGAGCAGTAGACCTGGATGACACAATTCCTTATCTGATGAGGATGAAGATATGAAACAGTAGCACTGGATGACACAACTCATCTGATGAGGCTAAAAAAATATGGAGCAGTAGCACTGGATGACATAATCATCTGATAAGGCTGAAGATATAGAGCAGTAGCACTGGATGACACAACTCCTCATCTGATGAGGCTGAAGATTTGGAGCAGTAGCACTGTTTATAATTATATATGTACAGCTAGTATAACCTGGGTATCTCATGTAATTTAATCATATATGTACAACTGGTTTAATTTGTGCATCGCCTGTATATAATTATATATGTACAGCCGGTATAACCTGGGCATCTCCTGTATATAATTATATATATACAGCTGGTATAACCTGGGCATCTCCTGTATATAAATGTATACATGTAGAGCTGGTATAACCTGGGTATTTTTTGTATATAATTATGTACTGTATGTATGGCTGGTATAACCTGGGTATCTCCTGTATATAATTATATATGTACAGCTGGTATAACCTGGGCATCTCCTGTATATAATTATATATGTACAGCTGGTATAACCCGGGCATCTCCTGTATATAATTATATATGTACAGCTGGTATAACCTGGACATCTCCTGTATATAATTATATATGTACAGCCGGTATAACCTGGGTATCTCCTGTATATAATTATATATGTACAGCCGGTATAACCTGGGTATCTCCTGTATATAATTATATATGTACAGCCGGTATAACCTGGGCATATCCTGTATATAATTATATATGTACAGCTGGTATAACCTGGGTATCTCCTGTATATAATTATATATGTACAGCTGGTATAACCTGGGTATCCCCTGTATATAATTATATATGTACAGCCGGTATAACCTGGACATCTCCTGTATATAATTATATATGTACAGCTGGTATAACCTGGGTATCCCCTGTATATAATTATATATGTACAGCCGGTATAACCTGGACATCTCCTGTATATAATTATATATGTACAGCCGGTATAACCTGGGAATCTCCTGTATATAATTATATATGTACAGCTGGTATAACCTGGGCATCTCCTGTATATAATTATATATGTACAGCCGGTATAACCTGGGTATCCCCTGTATATAATTATATATGTACAGCTGGTATAACCTGGACATCTCCTGTATATAATTATATATGTACAGCCGGTATAACCTGGACATCTCCTGTATATAATTATATATGTACAGCTGGTATAACCCGGGCATCTCCTATATATAATTATATATGTACAGCTGGTATAACCTGGACATCTCCTGTATATAATTATATATGTACAGCCGGTATAACCTGGGTATCCCCTGTATATAATTATATATGTACAGCTGGTATAACCTGGACATCTCCTGTATATAATTATATATGTACAGCCTGTATAACCCGGGCATCTCCTGTATATAATTATATATGTACAGCTGGTATAACCTGGGTATCTCCTGTATATAATTATATATGTACAGCTGGTATAACCTGGGTATCTCCTGTATATAATTATATATGTACAGCCTGTATAACCTGGGCATCTCCTGTATATAATTATATATGTACAGCTGGTATAACCTGGGCATCTCCTGTATATAATTATATATGTACAGCTGGTATAACCCGGGCATCTCCTATATATAATTATATATGTACAGCTGGTATAACCTGGACATCTCCTGTATATAATTATATATGTACAGCCGGTATAACCTGGGTATCCCCTGTATATAATTATATATGTACAGCTGGTATAACCTGGACATCTCCTGTATATAATTATATATGTACAGCCTGTATAACCCGGGCATCTCCTGTATATAATTATATATGTACAGCTGGTATAACCTGGGTATCTCCTGTATATAATTATATATGTACAGCTGGTATAACCTGGGTATCTCCTGTATATAATTATATATGTACAGCCTGTATAACCTGGGCATCTCCTGTATATAATTATATATGTACAGCTGGTGTAACCTGGGCATCTCCTGTATATAATTATATAAGTACAGCTGGTATAACCTGGACATCTCCTGTATATAATTATATATGTACAGCCGGTATAACCTGGGCATCTCCTGTATATAATTATATATGTACAGCCGGTATAACCTGGGTATCTCCTGTATATAATTATATATGTACAGCCTGTATAACCTGGGTATCTCCTGTATATAATTATATATCTACAGCCGGTATAATCTGGGCCTCTCCTGTATATAATTATATATGTACAGCTGGTATAACCTGGGCATCTCCTGTATATAATTATATATGTACAGCTGGTATAACCTGGGTATCTCCTGTATATAATTATATATGTACAGCTGGTATAACCTGGGTATCTCCTGTATATAATTATATATGTACAGCCTGTATAACCTGGGCATCTCCTGTATATAATTATATATGTACAGCTGGTATAACCTGGGCATCTCCTGTATATAATTATATATGTACAGCTGGTATAACCTGGACATCTCCTGTATATAATTATATATGTACAGCCGGTATAACCTGGGCATCTCCTGTATATAATTATATATGTACAGCCGGTATAACCTGGGTATCTCCTGTATATAATTATATATGTACAGCCTGTATAACCTGGGTATCTCCTGTATATAATTATATATGTACAGCCGGTATAACCTGGGCCTCTCCTGTATATAATTATATTTGTATAGCCGGTATAATCTGGGCCTCTCCTGTATATAATTATATATGTACAGCTGGTATAACCTGGGCATCTCCTGTATATAATTATATATGTACAGCTGGTATAACCTGGGCATCTCCTGTATATAATTATATATGTACAGCTGGTATAACCTGGGCATCTCCTGTATATAATTATATATGTATAGCTGGTATAACCTGGGCATCTCCTGTATATAATTATATATGTACAGCTGGTATAACCTGGGCATCTCCTGTATATAATTATATATGTATAGCTGGTATAACCTGGGCATCTCCTGTATATAATTATATATGTATAGCTGGTATAACCTGGGCATCTCCTGTATATAATTATATATGTATAGCTGGTATAACCTGGGCATCTCCTGTATATAATTATATATGTATAGCTGGTATAACCTGGGCATCTCCTGTATATAATTATATATGTACAGCCGGTATAACCTGGACATCTCCTGTATATAATTATATATGTACAGCTGGTATAACCTGGGCATGTCCTGTATATAATTATATATGCACAGTGGGTATAAGCTGGGTATCCTCTATATATATATATATATGTATGTGTACAGTGATGTGGATGGCTTAGTTGATGTGTTTTCTGCTCATCCATGCAGGATAATAAGTAAGTTCCTGGGACGGGGGTATTGCTGCTGACCATCGTGTGTTCAGTTTCCTGTAAATCATACTGTGTGGGTATTGCTGTGTGATGGACTCTGGCCGGTATGTGTTGGGTGTCACACAGAGTGGGCCGCTGTCTATTTTGGTGTGAGTGGGGTAGACACCTGCTGTCCTGAGTGGCCATAGGCGCACAGGGCTGTGTGTGACTGCACAGATGAGCACAGAGGGAGGGAGACGACCACTCCCAGCTCAGTGCAGGGACAACGCTGCGCTCTCCCCAGCTGCAATGCTGAGAGTATTCATCCTCCACGCTGAGAATGTGCAGACCCCAGACTCCGACATCAGCGATGCCTACTGCTCGGTGGTCTTCCAGGGTAAGAGGCTGGATGGGGTTTAGCAGGGCGCGGACTGGTGGGGGGCTCACACTGCATGGGGGATGACTCTGCAGCTTACAACAGCTGAGGGTATTTATGGAAAGTAAAGGGAAGACCTGGAAGCATCAAATATCAGATCCAGGGAACGGAGGCACCCAGGGATGGTGGTGTCAGAACCTTCATCATTAATGTATCCCCATTATTATTACTGCAGTCGTAAGAGACCCAAAGTCATATATTCATCCCTGGGATGTTCCTGTAATTGCTTCCATCTGCAGAGATCCATATGTAATAAATTGGTGATGGGTCCCATAATTTAATTTAATTTCAATATCTGGAAATGACCCCCCCAATTTCACCATCTGATGGGTCACGTGGTAATGGCTCAGCTATATTCACACTTGGCTCTTTTTGCTGTCGGACATCCTGGAGGCTCTCGGTTTTGCGTTGAGCATTGAGTGTTCCTTGAAACTATTTGGTCATAGCCATGCAACCTTTCACAGATCACAACATATCCAATTCCATTCAAGCTACCACCCAACAAAAAAAATGTATATTGTCTTTAGGGTTCCAGTGGAGAATGACGTATCTAAGAGGTTTCTCCTTGTTTTCGGGAGTCTCTTGGACATTCCATTAGACTTGGCAAGTATGGCCATATGGTAGCTATACTAATCCAGATCATACATTAGTAGAGTCCTGCCCCTAATTGCAGACAATTCTATCCCTTTATTATATTAGAAGCATAAATTATAAGATCGCACCCTCTACCCATAGGCTGTGTCTCTGTATGTTGGCTAATGTGCCCTGGACCCATCACTCAGAAAGTTCGCACTCAGTATCCCTTAACATGGACTTTTCTCCCCCACCATAAACTCTTCTCCCCTCATGGACTCTTCTCCCCCAACATGCAGTCTTTTCCCCTACATGAATTCGTCTCCCCAGACATTATTATTATTATTTATTATTATAGCGCCATTTATTCCATGGCGCTTTACAAGTGAAAGAGGGTATACGTACAACAATCATTAACAGTACAAGACAGACTGGTATAGGAGGAGAGAGGACCCTGCCCGCGAGGGCTCACAGTCTACAGGGAATGGGTGATGGTACAATAGGTGAGGACAGAGCTGGTTGCGCAGTGGTCTACTGGGCTGAGGGCTATTGTAGGTTGTAGGCTTGTTGGAAGAGGTGGGTCTTGAGGTTCCTCTTGAAGCTTTCCACGGTAGGGGAGAGTCTGATGTGCTGAGGTAGAGCGTTCCAGAGTATGGGGGATGCACGGGAGAAATCTTGTACACGATTGTGGGAAGAGGAGATAAGAGAGGAGCAGAGAAGGAGATCTTGTGAGGATCTAAGGTTGCGTGCAGGTAGGTACTGGGAGACTAGGTCACAGATGTAGGGAGGAGACAGGTTGTGCATGGCTTTGTATGTCATGGTTAATGTTTTGAACTGGAGTCGTTGGGCGATGGGAAGCCAGTGAAGGGATTGGCAGAGTGGCGAGGCTGGGGAGTAGCGAGGGGAGAGGTGGATTAAGCGGGCTGCAGAGTTTAGGATAGATTGGAGGGGTGCAAGAGTGTTGGAAGGGAGGCCAGAGAGCAGGAGGTTGCAGTAGTCGAGGCGGGAGATGATGAGGGCATGCACTAATGTTTTTGCAGATTCTTGGTTAAGAAAAGCACGGATCCGGGAGATATTTTTGAGTTGTAATCGGCATGAGGTGAAGAGGGCTTGGATGTGTGGCTTGAAGGATAGAGCAGAGTCGAGGGTCACTCCAAGGCAACGAGCTTGTGAGACTGGGGTGAGTGAGCAACCATCAAGTTTGATGGAAAGGCTTGTTGGAGGAGATGAGTGAGGAGGAGGAAAGACAATGAACTCTGTTTTGTCCATGTTAAGTTTTAGGAATCGTGCAGAGAAGAAGGATGAAATAGCAGACAAACATTGTGGTATTTTGACATGAACTCTTTTCCCCCTACGTGGACCCTTCTCCCCCGAAGTGGACTCTTCTCCTCTGATGTTGACTCTTCCCCCGACGTGGACTCTTCTTCCCCAATGTGGATTGTTCTCCCCTACATGAACTCTTCTCCTTCGACGTGGACTCTTCTCCCCCAACGTGGACTCATCTCCCCCAACGCAGACTCTTCTTCCCCGACGTGGACTGTTCTCCCCTACATGAAATCTTCTCCCCTGTCATGGACTCTTCTCCCCCAACATGGACTCTTTTTCCTTACATGAACTCGTCTCCCCAGACATGGACTCTTCTTCCCTGATGTTGATTCTTCTCCTCCGACGTGGACTCTTCTTCCCTAACATGAACTCATCTCCCCTGACATTGACTATTCTGTCCCTATATGGACTTTTCACCCGTAATGTGGAATCTTCTTCCCTGACATTCCCCCGACATGGACTCTTCTCCCCCAACGTGGACTCTTCTCCCCTGCTATGGACTCTTCTCCCATGGTGCAGACAGAATACAGATGAAACCCATCTCAGAAACCATTCTCTCAAAAAGAGTGCATGGCGAGTTACAGAACTTGAGAATTGGGTCATATCAGGTCAATAAATCAGGTGTAGTAAGTAATGTGGGGGCCTGTCATAGCTTGGTGATCCTTGCTTTGAGTGACATGTCTGGCTTGATTTATATTTTCTTCTTGCCAGCCATGGTATTGTTAACATCCTTCTCCAGCATCACATTTTGAAGGCGTTGCTTCTTGCTCTGTCTCATTTCTTTATTGTCCAAGTTCCGTATCCATATGTAACTACAGGAAAGACCAGACTATGTACGAGCCGTGTCTTCATCACCGGTGAAATGTTCCTCTATTTGAGGACCTTGTACAGTGACTTCATTGTTGATTTGCCCATAGCTATTCTCCTATTGACTTCCAGTGCATCTTGAGTGATCATTGATCTGAGTAGGTTGAAGTCCTTTACAACTTCTAGTTCATCGCCGTCCATCTCACGTGTCCCGGTTGTACCAGGCAGTAGTCAATGTCTTTGTCTTCTTTGTATTGAGTAGTCTCATGTTGGAGCTTTCCATCTCGACCTCCATAAGAAGTCCTTCATTCCATCTATGCTTGTTGCTATCAATGTTGTAATGTCTCCGTAAAAGCTTATAGAGCAATCTATATTGTATACAGTGGTGGCTGTGGACAGACATTAGTGGAATATGGTTTATGACACACCTGAATTATGTATTCTCAAGAAAGGTTAAAAACCCATCATTAGATACAAGAGAACTTGGCACTCCAAAATTGATTATAAGGACTTTATTACACATGCAATCCAAAAATAAAAGTAAAATGTAACGTTTCGACGCCTATTTTTGGGTCTTCATCAGACAGAATAGATTCTTGTGTAGGTATATGCCTTTAAGATGGTGATACTGTCAAAATCACTGTGAGATCTACAGATAAATCAGACTGCTGCTCTGTATAGATGTGATGGTGCGATATAGAAGGAGATGGGCGCAGACATTAGTTATTCTCTCTGTCTAGGTGATCTGGAGAAAGACCCCCATAAAGATATCAGGTTCCCAGAATGGCATGTGTGCCCAGGAAAGAAATGACACAGTGGTTGCAGCTCTGCGTTGTTCGCCTGCAATGCTCACTTGTGTATCATAGGTCAAAACTCCCACGTTGGGTTTCTATTATGAGGTCTCAAATGATCTGTAATGAGTAATGAGGGTGTCACGGACGTCACAACTCGCTAATATTCTCCTTTTTGATGCCTCCTGACTTTGCAATTAAATTGCATACAACTTTTCCACTAGGGGCATAACTACAATAGGTGGAGGGGATGCAATTGCATCGGGCCCTGGAGCCTAGGGGGCCAAAAAAGTCCCTTTTACCCATATAAAAACACCAGTGGTATTAAAGATGTGTAACAATTGGGGCCCCGTTGGAGTGCTCGCGTTGGAGCCCATGAGCTTCAAGTTCTACCAATGGCGGATATATGATTGGTGCAACCACATGGGGGCCCAAGAGGTCAGGGAGGATCATTTCCACCTCTAAGGTAAGGGGAATTGTGCATTTTGATAGGTTATTAGACTGTAATGGGCCGATATACTGTTTTTTATGCAGGGCCTTTTTCTTGCTATGTCCACCACTGTTTTCTACCACTTTTGTGTGAAAAGTAACATTCTGGTGCGAAATACAAGTGTTCACATGATCACTGCCGTGTCTACAAACTTTCCATAAGTCAGTATTAGAATGGTATCTTATTAGAGGTTTCTTCTTCTTTCTTCTTCTTTCTTCTTGTTCTTCTTTCTTCTTGTTCTTCTTTTTCTTCCTTCTTGTTCTTCTTTTTCTTCCTTCTTGTTCTTCTTTGTTCTTCTCTTCTTCTTCCTCCTCCTCTTTTAGTTAAGTGAGGGGATAGGTTTGCCTAAAGAGATGTGTTTTTAAAGAAGGCTTAAATAAGTGAGGTCTAGGTATTAATAAGGTCACGTGGGGTAGTGTATTCCAGAAAACTGGCGCAGCACAAGAGAAATTTTGGAGACAGGTGTGAGTTTCAGATCATTGAGAATGTTAGAATTAGATCAGTTACAGAAAGAAGGGGACCCGTAGGGTGATAGCTAGAGAAGAAGGAGGGAGGAGATATAGGGCGGTGCAGAACTGTGGAGATCTTTGTGGGTGAGAAAGATAAGTTTATATTGGATTCTGAAGCAGATGGGTGACCAGTGCAATGACTGGCACAAGATGAAGGTACCAGTGTAGAGGCTGCAAAGAAATGTGACCAAGGCTGCCACATTCAGGACGGATCAGAGAGGAGAAAGTTTGGTTAGAGAGAGAGCAATAACTAGAAGGTTGCAGTAGCCCATACAAGAATGAATGAGTGACAGTATAAGAGGTTTTGCAGCTTCAAAAAATGCAAAAAGGTTAGATTTTAGAGATGTTTTTTAGACACAGGTGACATGAGTGAGTGAGTGATTGGATATAGGGAATAATGGACAGTTATGTGCCAAATATGACCCCAAGACAATGAGCGTGCTGCTGGGAGTTATGATTTTGAAAAAAAGCAACAATAAGAGGATAATGTCCTCCAAAAATCAAGTATTACTCACAGCAAGTTGGGCTGCAGTGTGTACATCGCCCTGGCCAAAAACTGATGCTCTAGCAGGATACAGCTAAACCCCCACTAAGTGGAGGCACCACAGGTGCAGGAGAAGCAGATCACACACACACCTTCATGGAATGGAGGGGAGGTGACTGCTAGATGATGCTTTTTTTATATTTAGTGCCTTCACTTAGTGGGGGTTTAGCTGTATCCTGCTAGAGCATCAGTTTTTGGCCAGGGCGATGTACACACTGCAGCCCAACTTGCTGTGAGTAATACTTGATTTTTGGAGGACATTATCCTCTTATTGTTGCTTTTTTTATATTTAGTGTAGGGACCTACAGACATGAGGTCCCGTGACGAGGGTGTAGGCTTACGTTTTATGGCCATAAATACCAACAAAAACCTCATATTTTTTTGTTTGTACAGGATACAGCCAGGCCCCTTTCTGTTGGGCCTTGCATTGTAGAGTGTCTGTCCGTGCATGATATACAGTGGAGTACGGCTTGGCAGCCCGCCTGATCTAATAGAAGGGCGTTACCTAATAGGCTGCGGGTTTGTGACTGTGTCATCTGCATGTGAACAGCGCTCTATGCAAGCCACTTGTGTGCAGTTTTATCATCTAGCAGTCACCTCCCCTCCATTCCATGAAGGTGTGTGTGTGATCTGCTTCTCCTGCACCTGTGGTGCCTCCACTTAGTGGGGGTTTAGCTGTATCCTGCTAGAGCATCAGTTTTTGGCCAGGGCGATGTACACACTGCAGCCCAACTTGCTGTGAGTAAGAGTTATGATTTTGCAACTAAGTTGCAATATTTGGTATAGGTAGATTACTGCCCGACAAGCTCAGTTTTGGAGAGATTCCATTTAAGATAGAGGGGGACATGGTGTTAGAGACAGCAGACAGACAATCCTGTAGTAATGTTGGGGTGATATCAGGAGAAGAAGTGTATAATAGGAGTGGGACCTAGCACTTAGTCCAGAGGAACTCCAACAGTAGGAGGAGGGAATGTAGGACTGAACCATGAGCAACCCCAACAGGAAGAGGAGGGGGCCTAGAACTGAACTCTGAGCAACCTCGACAGTAAGAGCAGGGAACCTAGGACTGAACCCTGAGCAACCCCAACAGTAAGAGGAGGGGGCCTAGGACTGAACCCTGAGCAACCCCGACAGTAAGAGGAGGGAACCTAGGACTGAACCCTGAGCAACCCCAACAGTAAGAGGAGGGGGCCTAGGACTGAATCCTGAGCAACTTCGACAGTAAGAGGAGGGAATGTAGTACTGAACCCTGAGCAACCCCAACAGTAAGAGCAGGGAATCTAGGACTCAACCCTGAGCAACCCCAACAGTAAGAGCAGGGAACCTAGAACTGAACCCAAGTTCAACAGTAAGAGGAGGCGGCCTAGTACTGAACTCTGAGGAACCCTGACAGTAAGAGAAGGGAACCTAGGCCTGAACCCTGAGGAATTCCGACAGTAATAGGAGGAAATGCAGGACTGAACCCGGAGGAACCCCAAAAGTAAGATGAGGGAACGTAGGACTGAACCCTGAGCAACCCCGACAGTAAGAGGAGGGAACCTAGGACTGAACCCTAAGGAACCCCAACAGTAAGAGGAGGGAACATAGGACTTAACCGTGAGGAACCCCGATAGTAAGAGGAGGGGGGCCTAGGACTGAACCTTGAAGAACCCCAACAGTAAGAGGAGGGAACCTAGGACTGAACTCTGAAGAACCCCGAAAGTAAGAGGAGGGGGCCTAGGACTGAACCCTGAGCAACCCCGACAGTAAGAAGAGGCAGCCTAGGACTGGATCCTGAGGAACTTCAACAGTAAGAGGAGGGAGCTTAGCAGCTAGTGATGCACAGTGTCGAATGCAGCAGAGAGATCCAGAAGAATCAGCAAGGAGCAGCGACTCTTAGATTTAGCTATTAGTAGAGACATGGAGATGTTAGTAAGAGCAGTGTTAGTTGAGTGTAGTGAATGGTCCTTAATATTGCTGTTTTTCTAAGTGTTTAGCTCACTAAAAGTGCTGAATTTACAGCTACACCCACCGGTACTGCTGTACAATGTCCTCCATGATGCTGCTTTATAGTAGGTATTTATCTTACCAGGTGCTAGATTCACAGCTACACTGCGCTATTATATCTCCATGCCGCTGATTTCTAGTAAGTGTTTTAATTCAGTTTTGGTGCTGCATTCACAGTCACTCTGCTTAGAACTGCTGTATAATGTCCCCCATGCTGCTGTATAATGTCCTCCATGCTGCTGCTTCTTCTGAACGTGTGCTACATAGAGACAGAAGAGCAGGAATCCCTCATGTCTGTGTGTGCAGTGTATGGGAGACATCATAGTAGTTAGTGACATGCCCAACCAGGGCCTGTTTTGGGGGACACTCGGAACCGGGCCGGTTCTATTATTAAGGAGGTCACGGCGGCAGGACCTGAGTCCGTGACCCTGGGAGTGTCTTTAAATGGGGGAATATATTTACAGGGGATGATGCTTCATGACGCCACCTGTGGTAATCGGCCAGATATGGCCGACGCTGCTTAGACGGGACCGCTGGGGCAGATGATGACGGAGCTGGTACCCCAGGGCAACCGTAGACAGTTTTGAGCCAGTGGGATGTTTGAATAGCATGGGGCTGGCGGCACAGGCAATGATTCCAGGACACAGCGGGATGCAGTCACAAGTTCTTTACTCACAGTTGTCAGTCCCAGATTAATACGGCCGGTCGGTCAGATGCTATCCTTGGAGTGCTGAGTCCTGTGGTGACGGGATCCAGCCGATCCCCAGGTAATTCGGAGGCACAAGACCGGTGTCCCTTTCTGTGTCCCTTTCCTGGCAGTCTTCCTGCGCTGGCATCGCCCTCCTGCCCTGCGTCTCACACACAGTGCCCTGAGCCGGTGTCCGCGGACCCTCTTTTGAGAGGCTTTTCTGCCTAATCCCCTGGTCCTCTGTGGTCACCTTTTCAGTGGATTTGCGCGTGGTTGAGGCTTCGGCACAAGAAGCTACCTAAGCCTCCGGTTTTGCTAGCTTAGGCCTCTTTCACACGTTCGTGAAAAACCACGCACGTTTTTCACGGACGTGTCAGGGGTGCGTTTTGCCCTCCGTGAGCCGTTTTTATGGCCTATGTGTGTTATTCGTGTGTTATCCGTGATAACACACGGAGAACGGAAACTTTCTACTCACCTGTCTCTGGCGTCGCTGTCTGTGATGCTGATTTTCGGTCTCCGGTCCTGCCGACTCCCCGCTGCTGCTGTTTCTCACCACAGTGAAGTGAATATGCAATGAACATAATGAGCGGCGGTCGGAAGCAAGTGACAGCAGCGGCAGAGACAGGAGGGCTGGAGAAGGTGAGTAATGTTTTGTTTTTTTTTTTCTCGCAAACACATGTGATTTCTCCGGTGCGTGTCACACGGAACACATCCGTGTGGTCCGTTTGTGTTCCGTGTGACACCCGTGATGCCGGAGAGAAAACAGACATGTTGCCGTGAGGAACACACGGACACACGTATGTACGGCACGGACACACGTTCCGTGCGTAAATACATACGTGTATCCAAGTCCATTAAAAAAACCAAGGTCTACGTGTGTACGTGTCTCCGGTACGTGAAAAAACGCACCAGACACGTACCGGAGGCACGTACGTGTGAAAGAGGCCTTAGCCTAGTTCTTCTCCACTAGTCTAGGGGACAGTTCCCTTTGCGGCCAAGTCCCTCCATATCGGTCAGTCGGCTGTGGATGTGAGCCCACGGGTGGATCTCTCACTTCCCGTGGCTCTAGGACCTCTTCTTCCTTTTCTTCCACCTGTCCCTAGGATGAGCTCCTTTGGCTCCAGTCCCCAGGACCTCTCCCCTTCGCTTCCTACTTCGTTCTGCCTAGTTTCACTTTCTCCATTCCGTTCTAAGTGTTCACCCACTAACTAACCCCACCTCCAGACTGGCTCCGGGACTGTGCTCTTCCTAAGGAACAATCTCGCCCTAACCATGGCCTGAAGTGGTGTAGCTATACTAAGGCAGGCTTTGCACACTATGATATCGCAGGTGCAATGTCGGTGGGGTCAAATCGAAAATGACGCACATCCGGCGTCGCAGTCGATATCGTAGTGTGCAAATCCTTTTTGATACGATTAACGAGCGCAAAAGCGTCGTTATCGTATCATTGGTGTAGGGTCCGACATTTCCATAATGCCGGTGCAGCGACAGGTACGATGTTGTTTCTTGTTCCTGCGGCCGCACACATCGCTGTGTATGAAGCCGCAGGAGTGAGGAACATCTCCTACCTGCGTCACGGTTGCAATGCGGAAGGAAGGAGGTGGGCGGGATGTTTACATCCTGCTCATCTCCGCCCCTCCGCTGCTATTGGCCGCCTGCCGTGTGACGTCACTGTGACGCCCCACGACCCGCCTCCTTATGAAGGAGGTGGTTCGCTGGCCAGAGGGACGTCGCAGGGAAGGTAAGTGCATGTGATGCTGGCGTAGCGATAATGTTCACTACGCCAGCAATCACAAGATATCGCTGCTGCGACGGGGCGGGGACTATCGCGTGCGACATCGCAGCATCGGCTTGCGATGTTGCAGTGTGCAAAGAACCCCTAAGAGTGTGTGTGTAATGGTTTGTGTGCTCCTTCTTACCAGGGAATGGGATATCACACCTCTGGCTGAGGTGCCGACTGGACCCTCAGGGGCGCCACATTAGTCTCCACACAAATGCAAAATTAAAAATGAAATCTGGGGAGGGAGAAACTGTTGAGAAAATCAGGATACAGGTCACATAATGGCCAGAAGTATTGTTATCCCTCATGTACACACAACAGCCGAGTCTGAAGTCGCCTGAGACTACCGGTTACCAAATAGTACATGCTAAAGTGGTTTTCTGTTAATATGTTATTTTATTTCTTTTGGCTTGTGCTGGATGAAAATAATAAACTCAGCTGTTAATCACCCTTCAGTGCTCCTCTGATCTTTGTTGACAGGCTGCAGCGGTGATATAATTCCACGTCATTGCTGCAGCCAATTCCCTTTGTGTCCACAGTGAAGTTTCACTTTGGGTTTTCTCTTTTGTGGTTGCACCTTCTGGTCCTCCTGACGTGGCTCCAGTGGCTCCTGTCGGTGGAGGACTGTATCACTCAGCAGTGACTGATACTCCGTGGGATATAATTAGCCCATTCCTCCTCCTCACGTCCGGGAAGTCTCCTCAGCTCGGTGTAATGGGATTGCTATTTGCAGGGCACACATTTATGCAATACTCCGGCAACTCCTCCGTGGAAGCACCAGAAGGGAAGGATCTCTGTTACAGCTTGTCATGGGTGGTTATTAACCACCTTAACACCGGCCCAATTAATGATCAGGCACATTTTGTTAAATGCACTTTTAATAACTAAAATTTCGAAGGGAGATGTCCCTTTGAAAAAGCTACAGGCGAAACGGTCGTCAGGGAATTGGGTGATCTGTGGTGCAAAACTCTAATGGGTAATTATTTCTTATATATTATGTTCTATTGAAACAACCAGTGAAGAAGGCGGAAAACAACCGCCGAAACGCGTAGTCCTGTCTGCTTTAATTTGCTTTTCTGAATCGCTTGGACCATTGGATTTTTATGGATTCATGAATAAAGTGAAGACAATTTTTAACAGCACCCTGGATTGCTCACGTCATTGCTGGATATTGCCTCGCCGTTGTTCACATTATGTTGTGTTGACTCTGGTCCTGGTGTGGGACGGTGGCAATAGGAGCCGGCTGGCCACTATATGTGGAGCCTCGGGTGAATTGCTGTCTATTTTCCCTCTCACATAATCTGGAGGTCCTTTACCACCATGATAGGTGGGATATAATAAATGTAAATCTCCCCGGACTGTGGATAATTAGTGGAGTCTATATGAGCCTCATACAGTAATTAGGGGCAGTTCACCTGGAGAGGGTTAACAATAGCAACATTTTTTATACTTTTTTAGCCATTTAATATTTCCTATTGGTGGTTTTGCCTCCAGAACCCCCTCCCCCCCCCCCCTTTTTTTTTACCCAACTACCAAAATCCATTATTGTTATAGCTAAATGTATTTGTATTTTGTACTTTTTTTCTAAAAAATGTAACATTTCAATATTTATATAACCTAATAAAGTATTATGAATTATAGAAAACTGTTGTGGCAATTTTTTACCTTTTTTGTCTAATACCTCAATGTGGTAAGTATGGGGCGGCTTTACTAATCCTGGGTAACTTTTAGACAGTGGAAATGTATTTATAGAACTGGTGCATCTTTGGATCGTCGTGCCTAATATTACTCCATCTTTAATTTACTTACTTATTCCTTTCCATACTAAGCCACAATTTCTTGCCGAGCGTGACCCAAAAAGTGCCTAAGGCTTCTCTCACATGTCCGTGAAAAACCACGCACGTTTTTCACGGACGTGTCAGAGGTGCGTTTTGCCCTCCGTGACCCGTGTTTATGGGCTACGTGTGTTGTCCGAGTGTTATCTGTGATAACACACGGAGAACGGGAACTTTATGCTCACCTGTCCCTGGCGTCGCTGTCCGTGGTGCTGATCTCCGGTCTCCGGTCCTGCCGACTCCCCGGTGCTGCTGCTTCCGGCCGCAGTGAAGTGAATATACAATGAGCATAATGAGCGGCAGTCGGCAGCAAGTGACAGCAGCGGCAGAGACTGCAGGGCTGGAGAAGGTGAGTAAAGGTTTGTTTTTTTTCTCACAGACACATGTCCTCTCCGCGGCGTGTCACACGGAACACATCCATGTGGTCCGTTTGCGTTCCGTGTGACACCCGTGATGCCGGAGAGAAAACAAACATGTCAGTGTGAGAAACACACAGACACACCTAAGTACGGAACAGACACACATTCCGTGCGCAAATACTTACGTGTGTCCAAAACCATAGGAATACCTAGGTCTACGTGTGTACGTGTCTCCGGTACATGAGAAAACTGCCAAACATGTACCGGAGGTGTGGCGCTCTGGACTAGCCAGGTCGTCACAGATAACACTCACACACCCCACCCCCACTAGACAGTAACATTAGCCAAACACAAAACCCTTGTTGCCTCCCTCCAGGGTCTGATGTCCACACCAGGTGGGGCGGAGCCAAGCGGTTGTCCCCGCCCACCGAGGAGTTCACAGGTCTGGAGGCGGGAAAAGTGACAGTTTAGTCCAGGATGTGGAAGTGAGAGGAGTGAAGTGAAGACTTTCTGGGTGTGTGGCCCAGGCACTGACAACAAGGTTGGCAGACGGTGGTGGCCGTCTGCAGGAGTGGTGAATCAACGCGGAACCGTAGGACCGGGGTCGGGCGTTGGCCCGCCGGTACCGACCAGGGAGCGAAGTGAAGCCAGCACACACAGGCAGGGCCATCGGACCCCGACTAGGCTTGGAGTCGCCGTCAACAGTCAAATCCGAGTGTGACAGGAACCCCAGGGGTTTCCTAACAACCAAAGACCCGTTAGAAGGCAACCGTCCGCACCGTGAGGGTATACAGCTACCGCCTAAGGCTAGAGACCCAAGGGCCAGCGCCTGCGGGCAAACGGGCCCCTCCGGCATCCATACACCGGGGAGCGGACTACCGTTGGGGATCCATCGTAGTCAAACAATTACACAAGGGTGCAGGGAAAGACAGCCGCCATCACCTGTCCGGGGAGAAACACTGCAGCCGGCTGCGGGACCCGTCCATCCGGCCGTTTGGTTTACCCAGGACTTTGTGCATCTCTTGCTGAGTGAGTACACCCGTGCCATCCGGCACCGCGCCGCGCTGTCCCTGCAACCCTGCACCTCACCAACCCTGCCTCCCCGTCACACCACCGGGCCCCGGGACCACCAACCCCTACCCACGGAGGGGGAAAACAACATCCCAGCTGCTCCCCACCATCGCTCCCGGGATCCCCGTCACCAGCAGCGGTTTTGCCCATCTTCACCACAACCCGTGGGTGGCGTCACAGACTAAATCCCCCAAACCAACCACCCCCTTTTCACTCACGGGCGAGGAGCGCCGCTCGAGTCCCCGGATCCGGCCCACCGCTCGAGCCACCGAGCAGCAGCCGCAGCAGCGCCGGACCTGAGCGTTAGCAAGCACAGCAGCGCCCGCCACCCGCGACAGCACGTATGTGTGAAAGAGGCCTTAGGCCATACACACGGCACACCGAAGGCAATACTCACCTTTGACACGTCCGAGAAAAACGTGCGTGATTTTCACGAACGTGTAAAAGAGGCCTAAAACAGATTCCAACTGTGATACACGACACGTGCAACTTGTGTTTGCTGCAAAATATGCCAGAATGTTTCTGCAATAATCTCTCCTGGTTTTCAGCCCCTCTGCTTACTGATATATGAAACGTCACTGAGGATCATGGTTCAGAAATCTTAGAGATCGTGAAGAAGTGTAACAATGCGTGTATATAGTATATGACTGTGTGGACTCCCGTGCATTGATAGTAAATCCTCCGTATGGCTGCGGGGTTTGTTTTCTGACCTATGAGGTCACACTCAGATTTCTGTCTGACATCCCACTGACATTCCCGCATAATCTCCAAAACATCTTAGAGGATAAATATGGGCCGGATCCTCAGATGCGGCTTTTTAAGTTACTTTTATTACTTTCTATTGTGGTATTCTTTGACGTTCTTCAAAAAGCCGCATGTGGTTCATGAATCTGGCACAAAATCAAAAATGCTCTTTATTTATTTATTTTTTGCCATGTCAGATATAAAGTCACTCTGGGGATGGATGGGAGTACATTTGGGCAAACATGTCGTGACAGTTATAAAAAAAACCCCAAAACAATTGCAATTGATAAGACTGTCAAAAATATATTTAAAGGGAACCTGTCAGGTGTAATATGCACCCAAAATCATGAGCAGTTCTGGGTGTATATTGCTATTCCCTGCCTAGCCGTCCCTGTATACACTAGCATAGATAAAGGGATCTATAGAAAAAGTATTACTAAAGATCCCATATGATCAGGGCCGCCACTAGGAATTTCAGGGCCCCATACTGGCATCCTTTTTGGGGCATCCTTGAGACTCTGCCAAAGCTCCACCCCTCAAACCTTCCACAGTCTCACCGCCACTCTTGGAAAAATGTGTGTGTGTGTATATATATATATATATATATATATATATATATATATATAATATATATATATACACATACACACACAAAGTCAAAATCAACCTTTTACTTGTTCCAGAAAAGGACATAATGAGGAGAGAAAAAAGCCAGAATGGGGCCATAACGAGGACAGAAAGAGGCCAGAATGGGGCCATAACGAGGACAGAAAGAGGCCAGAATGGGGCCATAACGAGGACAGAAAGAGGCCAGAATGGGGCCATAACGAGGTGAGATTGAGGCCTAACTAGTCTCTTTGAGTGATAAATTGTGACCTCCGGCGCCAACCATGAAACACTGGAGCAGCCGTCAGGTGACACATCACAGGAGACTGATGGAGAGACCCTGGAAAAAGATGAAGATGGCGGCAGGTGAGTATAAGACCAGATGCAAGGGACTTACATTTTACCTGTCACCAAGTGTTTTCCCTTATGAGCATTCTATAATACTGTATATAAGAGCCCAGGCAGCTGTGTAGAAGGTAAAAACCCTTTATAATACTCACCTAGGGGGCGGTCCAGTCTGATGGGTATCACTGCTCTTGGTTTGGCGGTTCCTAGAGCCTGTGCCATCGCCTTCCTCCTGCCCAGCCCCGTGTGGATGCTGCGTCCTACGTCATCCACACAAGCCAGCATTGTGCTCCTGCGCAGGAACACTTTGATGTGCCTGGCCGATCAAAGGAGATTATAGTGTGGATACCAACTATTGGAATACTCACTTGGCAAACTGCCGCCTGAGGAAGTCAACAATACTTTGGGTCATAATGTCACAGGTGCTGGTTCGGTTGATTTTAGTACCCTAGATCCAAGAGAGGTGCGTAATGATAAGTCAGCAATATTAGATCGGTGGGAGCGTGACACATCCGCATGTTACCAAGTCTTCTGGCTGTCAATAGTACCAGGCCACCAGAGTGCAGTGGGTGGACAATATAAGGTCCTGCCGCCCAAAATGCAATAACAGGCGATAAAAACATAACCTCTGCGCAAAAATGGTACCATTAAAAATGTCAGCTCGAGACGCAAAAAAATTAGCCATCACTGAGCCCCAGATCCTGAAAATTGAGAATGCTACGAGTCATAGAAAATGACACAAAAAGTGCGCCACTTTTTTTGGACAAACGTCTGATTTATTTGAACCCCTTAGATAAAAGTAAACCTATACCTGTTTGGTGTCCACGAACTCGTACTAACCTAAGGCATCACACCAGCTCATCACTTTTACCATAGAGATAACACGGTGAATAAAATATCCCAAAAACAATCGTGCAGTTGCACTTTTTTGCAATTTTTCCGCACTTGTAATTTTTTTGCCGTTTTCCAGTACATTATATGGAAAAACTTATGGTTGTATTTAAAAGTGCAACTTGTCCCGCAAAAAACAAGTCCTCATATGGCAAGATTGATGAAAAAATAAAAAAGTTACGGCTCTCGGAAGAAGGGAAGCAAAAAAAAAAAAATCAGCGAAAAATGGAAAATCGACTGTGGGTGAAGGGGATAATCTCAGTAAGATGGGGCGTAGCTGTCAGAGCTTCTTTATCCACCTCTATATACGTGTGCACATGGAGATCCCCAGAGGTACGTCACATGGAATAGTAGTGATGGGGGTAGAAATCCAGATGTAATTCTGATTATATTGTCACCTGGTTTTCTCAGAAACATATTTCCAATGCTATTCACCTCCATTATCCTGCAGGGGGCAACGGCGGCCCAAGACACAGAGGCAGGAACCTGACACACTTCCAGGAAGCCTGTGACCTAGTTGTAAATACTTAAGACATCACTTTTATCACCCAGGCGCGGTCTTGTGTCTGGGGCACAGTCAAGGCTCCAGAGCTCAGGCTGAAGCTTCTATAAGGTCGGGTCCCAAGTAGCGGCGTTACCTATGTCCTCTACAGAGAGACATACATATACGAGTCCAATGTGGACGAGCGGAGGTCAAGAAAAAGAATACTAAAATACCAATCAGTAGCAGAAGGCGCGGACACAGACAGGAGAGGCCCCTGTGCAAGAACAATATATGGGCCCTCCAGAACAAGAGCTCCTCAAAAGTCTCAATTCCATCTGCTTTGGAGGTAGAAGTGGCCCCCGTTACCTCTTGGGCCCCTGTAACCTCTGGAGCCTATGGGTTCCCGTTCGGCTACACATGTTGCACCAATGATATGTCTGCCCCTGAGCCCTGGCAAAACCAGGTAGTCACAGTTAGGCCCCTGCATAACACCTTCCCTCAATAGGAAACACAGCGCCAACCTGAAACCCTAGTCACCCCCCCTTAGGGAAAGATAGAGACACCAGTGGGCGTGACTGGAGATTGGACACGCCCACCCAGGGGTCCAGACAGCCCGGGGTGGGAAAACATTAGCTAGTCTAATCTAGAGTTCAAGTTGAGAGGAGTGTGGGCTGGGGCTAGGGGTAGCTCCAGCAGGAAAGTTCAAGTTGAACGGTACCAGGGTAGGAGCCCTGGTGCCACTGGCTAGGAGGCAGACATTGGTCTCCGTCAGCAGGAGACGGGAAGACGGCTCAGCAGAACCGAGGTGGACCGGGACAGGGTTGTAGCACACCGGTACTGACACAGGGAACCGACCCGGAAACCGTAGCACAAAGGGGGGTACTCAGACCCTGAAGCCAGGACCGGAAACCAGCGGCCTGGTTTATTAACCGATTGAGGCCAGGACTAGAGGTTATATCCCACAAAAGTCCCTCATAGAAGACAACAGCCCACCGATAGGGATAAGAGGTCACCGCTAGGGCCCATAGATCCCATGGGCCAGTGTCTGTGGGCACGGCTCCTTAGACCACATCCAGCCGGGAGCGGACTCCTGAGTTCCAGACTAGGAAGTTCACCTTACACAAAGTCAGTGCAGAGGAAAAGGATAGAGACCACCAGCCCGGGTGGGGGATCCGAATGCAACCGACCGCGGCACCGGCCACCAGCACCTTGGTTTACCAGAGACTTGTGTGATTTATTGACTGTGAGTAATCAAGCATCCCCCTTGCCGCTGCTACACCCTGCACCAGACACTGGGTCCCGGGGTAACCATCCCTACCCACGGAGGCGTTAACATCCAGCTGCCACTACATCTCTCCCGGGTGCCCCATAACAGCAGCGGTGGTGTCCCAGCTCATCACACACCGTGGGTGGCATCACGAACATAATACGGCCTAGCCCGTACATCTACGTCCCCCCATTTATTCGGCGTGTCCGCGAGACCCCCGAGTCCGGAGACCCTCGAGCCACCACCCCTGAAGGCCTGGATCCAAGCAAAGCCGGCTGCTGGCACGGGGGCGGCACAGTAGCATACTCATTCACACCATGAGAAAGCTGGATGGGATGGCTTTGTTTCAAACTTGTTAATTTTTATGAACTCTTTAAAAAAATAAATAAATAAAAACATCACTATCCATAAATATGTGAGTGTTCATACCGGATGTGAATGCCGCTGTTTACGTTTGTTCCTCTGCTTCTCCGTTCCTGAGATATGGCCTCCTCTTCTCTGTAAATAAATCTCACATTTTTAGCCAGTTGGGCGTGATCACTAACTCTTCACTGTGGGGCCACACCCAGTTGACTAAAAAGATTAGATTTACATACAATGAAGAGAGGGCCATATCTTAGGAATGGAGAGGTGCAGGTGTGCCGCCCCTGTAGCGGTTGAACCACTCGGATCCGGTTTGCTGCAGCTCGAGGGTCTCCGGACCCGGGGGCTCGCGGCCACTTCAAATGGAAAGGGGGTATTTACAGGGAATAAGAGTTTGTGACGCCACTCGTGGTTCGCGGTAAGGTGAGTACCGCCTCTGCCAATGGGAGTACCCGGGTCGATGGGGTGGGGCAGCCAGATGACGTTCCCTCCCACGGGTAGGGGAGGCCCCGGTACTCTGGATGGAGGAGGTGGTGGGGAGCGTGGTGCAGATTGGGAGCAGGGGAGGACCATGTACTAACTCAGGCAGTGTTGGTGGTGATGCGGCCGCAAAACAGACTCTGACACAAAGGTAAACCAAGTCTCTGGTGCCGCTTCCCTCTTGGGGGAGCCCGGCCGGGTATCCTTCCCCTATAGTACTGCCGGGGGATCCGGAGCCTGCCTCCATACACAATCTTAGGAATGTTTTGGTGGCCCGTTGACTTAAAGTTGTCCGGGTCCCGCTCCGTACTTGCTGGTAGTGGAGCTGCGCTCTCAAGGGCTCACGCTTGGGATTTTTCCAGGCTGCTTTGCTTGGAAAGCCCTATCCCCCTCGTTGCGCTAGTGCCCTTGATCTCTGAGCTTCTTGGGGACAGTACGTGAAGTCACTATCCTCCACAGGTTAACTGCTGGGGTTGCCTGAAGCTACTCCCCAACCTAGAGTCCTGTACCCTGCGTGTTTTCGTTCCCGGACCGGTTATTAGGCTTGAGATGCGGCCGTCCTCAAGACCAGGTCTATGTGTGGCGCCCTTGACCTGGTCAGGCACCACTGAGTACTGCACCCATGCTGGGGACAGTACAAAACAGGTAATCCAGAAGGCTGACCGAGTGTGACTACACAGGCGCATAGTGATCAGGTCTCACACATGTACCTTTGGGAGGACCCCTGGGGATCCCAGGAGGGGGCGAAGCCTCCATCTCCACTCAAGGGGTGTGGTAGAGAGCCTGGTTGCTAGGTGGCGTAGGCAGGCACAAAAGGGAAAAGAGAAGGAGGAGTAAACAGTCTGAAGCAGAGTGTGGAGGAGTGAGGAGCATGGAAGTGGAGCTCAGACAGGAGCAGCAGTGCAGGTCCCACGAGTGAGCCGGTTTAGTGTTGCAGCTCAGGGAAAGCAGACGTGAGGAGCAGACCCTGGAGCTGTTGCAGTCTAACAGCGTCCGCGCAGTGACTACCGACGGGGGAGAACGGTCACCTGGTAGTGCTGCCCGAAATCCACACACAGCTAAAGAGAGAGCAACGGAGTGGAAAGTAAGGAGACTGTCAGGGAGTTACCAGGCCCAAACGGGTAGCAGGTCCCAGTGCAGGGATAGATTCACCTTTCCTTGCCAAACCTGCATGAGGGGGCATTTCACACCCCCAAGACAACACCACAGAGTCTGCAGCCACGTAGCCACAGTTAGGGCCCATAGTTCACAGGAGGCAAGCCGCTGGAGTGATCTGGTCCAGGCTACAAGCAAACAGGCCAAAACGAGGGGAGCAGCTACTTCCCTGGGTGACCCCCATAGGGACTAAAAGTCGGGGTTACCACAAACCACAGAAGGGCTAAGGAAGGCGAGTCGGTAGCCACCCTCACAAGTCAGCCTGAAGGACGCCTGGTTCCAGCCTGGTTCATCCCAGCTACGCCCGGGTTACTCACCCTGCCATCAACAGTGAGTAAAACCCCTGAAAGACATTCTGCTTGTGTTGAGTTATTCTGCGCCTTGTGGTTCCACACACCTACACAGGGCCCTGGGGCTTGCCTCACTCTCAGGAGGCTATTACAACTGACTGCACCCACCATCAGCCCCAGGCATCCCTTAATCTGCAGTGGCGGTCTCCACTGACCGCAATTCTGAGAGTGGCGTCACGACAATCCTAAAAGAAGGTTTCCTACCTGTGACCAGACTGTTCCATCCACGTGGAGTCCCTGAAGGTAATGCACCGACACTGCACTTGTGGGGCTACACATCTGGCGTCACGAACAGGATAAGGACTAGACCTGTTCAGACAGGTGACCATGTGCCTGGGCGGTCCGCTTGAAAAATTGGAAGCGCCGCCATATTGCCACCATGAAAAGCGCGCTGAAAAACAACAGCAGCCCGCGCTGGGAGAAGTTACCGCCCACGAAGAGGTGTGGCTACCCAGAGATCCCCTGCAGAGTCCTGGTCTCGCAAGTGATGAGAGCGGAGGCGTTCAGAGACGTCGGGACAGAAAGAGAGCCAGAAGCCTGCTACTAGAAGAAGGAGACGCAGAGGAAATGGCGTCTGAACGCAGAGACCCAGAGCCAGGCTCCGCTGCCTGGTGGTATCGGGAACTTGCCCAGTTTTGCGACCGACTGGAGGCCAGGGTCGTATGGCAGATCAGCGAGGGACGCACGGAGCTTCTGGAGATGGCTGCAGCGGTTCAGGCCTATGAGAGGGGAACCGCACGACGAGTGCCAGACCGAGCGGCGACGACTCCGACCCCGATGATGCTACTGATGGGTGAGTCCGGTGTTGCCCCTGCCAGCGCGAGTGCCCCGACCCCTGCTGCCATGCCCGCGGTCCCAGGAGAGATGCCCGGCGCGGCGACGCTGAACCAGGCCGCAGAAGCGCCCGGCGCGGCCCGCCAAGTCCAGGCCGCAGAAGCGCCCAGCCCGGCCCGCCAAGATCCCTCCGCAGCCGCGACCCCTCCTCCACGCCGCAGGTGTGACGCTGACCCAGGCCGCCGCCATGCTAGGCCCGGCCCGCCAAGACCCCACCGCAGCAGCGACGCTCGTCCGCGCCGCAAGTGAGGTGCTGAACCAGGCCGCAGCCACGTCAGGTGCGGCCCGCCAAGCCCAGATCGCCGCAGCGATGCCCTGCCCGGCCCGCCAAGAACCGGCCACAGTAGCGATGCCCGCTAAGACTCCAGCTGCGACCCTGATTGAGACTGCAACAGCGACGCTGATCCAGGCCGCCGCCATGCCAGGCGCGGCCCGCCAAGACCAGGCCGCCGCCATGCAGGGCACGGCCCACCAAGACAAGACTGTACAATCATTTACCCCGGCCTGCAAGGCCAGAGCAGACACCGCTCCCCAGTCCAAGGAAGTCCCTGCTAGGAAGTCCCTGCTGGGAGAGGACCCCGAATACTGGAAGCTGAAGGCTGATCTAGAGGCCCAGTTCCCACAGGAGATGGTGGACCGGTATCTGCTCCCTCCGCACACCCACAGAAAGACTCCTGCAACATCCACGCCAAAGAGTCCCCCGCCCTGGCCTGCTGATGAACATCCATCCCTAGCACTGCCACAAGAGGAGTGCCCAGAAGAACTAAGGGGGAGGGGACGCCAGGAAGCTGAGAAGCTGACCCCAGAGCCATCAGCAGTGGATGCAGCACCCGTCCAAGAGCCAGAGATGCTGCCGTACTCCCGCTGGGATGAAGAGGGCCCGACATCCTCCGCTGAGGAAGATCTGTCCAGATACATCACCTGGGAGCCTGCAAGCGGTGAGATGGCAGCCAGGCAGGACCCAGCCCGCAGGACACGGCGCCGCAGCAGGACAAGGGATCCACCTGCACAGCAGTCTCCAGATAAGAAGGATGAAGTAACAGCCAGAGACTTGGAAGAGAAACGGTCTTTAAGGAGAGCTAAATCCCAGGTCAGAGGCCCACTTTGTCGTGGAATTGTAGAGGAATTTAGTTTAAAATCTGGATACGGTTTCATAGTTGCACCTGGCATGAAAGAAGGCATCTTTGTGAACAGAAGGGATGTTAGAGCCCATTTGCCCAGAGGACATCCAGGAAGAAACTTGCAGATGGGAGATTCAGTGGAGTTTACCAAGCACCAAGGAGAAAGAGGATGGTATGCCCTAGATGTTACACCATGTCCCAGAAATCCCTACAGAAACAAAGAAGAAGAGGAAAGAAAAGATAAAGAACCCATTGATGAGACCACTACAGATGATGACAGAGATGGAGAAAGCAACAGGTGCCACAGCCCTACAGGCCCAAGCCCTGGTGAGGAGGAATCTGTGTAAAGCATGTAAAGTAAAATACAGAAGTTACAAGTTTTGACAAGTTTTGCAACGTTTACATGTTCAAGAAATGTGCCCACATGAACTAATGTGAGAAACCTCTTTTTGCACTTTGAAAATTGAACCTTAAGGCTATGAACTGGCTATAGCCACAAACTCTCGCAGTGTAAATAGTTACCCCAGAGGTACCACCACCAGAGCCAGCCTGTTTAGGGACCTGGCTCGCCTGCAACCAGGGAGCACGCCTGTTTATGGGGCCTGGCTCACCTGCAACCAGGGAGCACGCCTGTTTATGGGGCCTGGCTCTCCACCACAAAGAGGGTACCTGGTCAGCACCAACTGTGGAGGCCGCCTCTACATCCTGCCAGAAGAGGCTGAAGGCGCGGCTCCACCAGGCCAGGTATACCCTGAAACCACCAGCCCATGAAAGCCGCCTCTACATCCTACCAGAAGTGGCTGAAGGCGCGGCCAACGTGAGAGGGTTTAGGGTGGGTTAACGGACTTGTGGGTGGAGGGTGGTGATGTATGGTACCTGTTGGTTTTAAAATGTTTTACCATGTTTTACTGTTTTACGCATTTTAAAATGTTGTCTTGCAGCCCGAGGACGTGCTGGTGATAACTAAGGGGGAATGTGGCGCCCCTGACCTGGTCAGGCACCACTGAGTACTGCACCCATGCTGGGGACAGTACAAAACAGGTAATCCAGAAGGCTGACCGAGGTGTGACTACACAGGCGCATAGTGATCAGGTCTCACACATGTACCTTTGGGAGGACCCCTGGGGATCCCAGGAGGGGGCGAAGCCTCCATCTCCACTCAAGGGGTGTGGTAGAGAGCCTGGTTGCTAGGTGGCGTAGGCAGGCACAAAAGGGAAAAGAGGAAGGAGGAGTAAACAGTCTGAAGCAGAGTGTGGAGGAGTGAGGAGCATGGAAGTGGAGCTCAGACAGGAGCAGCAGTGCAGGTCCCACGAGTGAGCCGGTTTAGTGTGCAGCTCAGGGAAAGCAGACGTGAGGAGCAGACCCTGGAGCTGTTGCAGTCTAACAGCGTCCGCGCAGTGACTACCGACGGGGGAGAACGGTCACCTGGTAGTGCTGCCCGAAATCCACACACAGCTAAAGAGAGAGCAACGGAGTGGAAAGTAAGGAGACTGTCAGGGAGTTACCAGGCCCAAACGGGTAGCAGGTCCCAGTTCAGGGATAGATTCACCTTTCCTTGCCAAACCTGCATGAGGGGGCATTTCACACCCCCAAGACAACACCACAGAGTCTGCAGCCACGTAGCCACAGTTAGGGCCCATAGTTCACAGGAGGCAAGCCGCTGGAGTGATCTGGTCCAGGCTACAAGCAAACAGGCCAAAACGAGGGGAGCAGCTACTTCCCTGGGTGACCCCCATAGGGACTAAAAGTCGGGGTTACCACAAACCACAGAAGGGCTAAGGAAGGCGAGTCAGTAGCCACCCTCACAAGTCAGCCTGAAGGACGCCTGGTTCCAGCCTGGTTCATCCCAGCTACGCCCGGGTTACTCACCCTGCCATCAACAGTGAGTAAAACCCCTGAAAGACATTCTGCTTGTGTTGAGTTATTCTGCGCCTTGTGGTTCCACACACCTACACAGGGCCCTGGGGCTTGCCTCACTCTCAGGAGGCTATTACAACTGACTGCACCTGTGGCGCCCCTGACCCGGTCAGGCACCACAGAGTATTGCACCCATGCGGGGACAATGCCTCCAGGTAATCTCCAAAGGCCAGGATGAGGTGCACACACAAACACATAGTGACCAGGTCTCCCACACCACTAGAAGGGACCCTTGGGTAACCAGTAGGGGTTAACTTTCAATTCCCAGCTAGGGGTGTGCTCAGAGGCTGGTTGCTAGGAAGCAGGGCAGAGAGGAAGTGAGGGGAGTCGGGAGCTGGAGGTTAAAGTGTGTGGAAGGGAGCAGAGGGTCTCTCGTGTCGGCCAGGTCCTGAGGAGTGCAGTAGCTGGAAGCGGGGGAGAAAGGGTACCGTGGGTCGGCCTGAAAGACATCCAGAGAGAGGGGTGGCTGAGTACGGAGATCCTGGTATCCGAGCACGCAAGGGGAAACAGATCCCCAGTACAGGCAGCAAATCATCCAGAGCTGCTTAACCTACAGGTGGGGGGTACTTTATGCCCTCACCACTACTACACAGAGCTCGAGCCAAGCAGCAATCACCAGGCCCATAAGGGGACAGGGTCAGAAGCCATCCCACCAAGGCCACGCTGCCGGCAGACGGGCCAGAGAGAGGGGGAGCAGGGTAGTAACAGCTTCCCTGGAGGAGTCCTACCACGCTTCAAGCAAGGGATCCTCCCAAACAAAAAGAGTGCAAGGAGGGCGAGCGGACAGCTACCCTCAGAACGGCCTCCTGGAATTCCTGGTTCCACCTGGTTATCACAGTGTCGCCCGGGCATCTCACCGTGACCTCTAAACAGTGAGTAAACACGTTAAAAGACTTCTTGGACTGTGTTTGAGTCATTCTGCGACCTGTGGTCCCACCCACATACACAGGGACCTGGGGCTTGCCTTACTCTCAGGAGGCTATTACAACCTACTGCACCCACCATCAGCCCCAGGCATCCCTTAACCTGCAGTGGCGGTCCGCACTGACCGCAATTCTGAGAGTGGCGTCACGACAATCCCAAAACGAAGGTTCCCTACCTGTGACCCGACCGTTCCATCCCGTGGAGTCCCTAAGGGTAGTACCCTGCTGCACCGCACCTGAAGGGCTCCACACACCCACCATCAGCCCCAGGCATCCCTTAATCTGCAGTGGCGGTCTCCACTGACCGCAATTCTGAGAGTGGCGTCACGACAATCCTAAAAGAAGGTTTCCTACCTGTGACCAGACTGTTCCATCCACGTGGAGTCCCTGAAGGTAATGCACCGACACTGCACTTGTGGGGCTACACATCTGCACCCAGCTTCAATACCCTGCGACCAGGTCTCCGACTCCTCCGGGCCCAGACCACCGTCTGCGACCCAACCGACAGTATACAGGGAGCCACTACTCCCTCAGCTCCTCACTTCTTGAGGGCTAACACCGAACTACTAATTCCCTCCCACCAGCCTACCTGACCCCTAGGTGGGTGGCCCTATTCCAACTAGGCAGCCCACTGGTGTCTCTGACAGGGTGTGGTGTGAGGTGTGGTTGTGATTTGGATGCGGATGGAGGCAGTACCATAGGTTGCGAACCCAGAACCATGAGGGGTTGAGTCCTACACTAAAGAGCAGAAAGTGCAGTACCCTGTGACACCCTGACTAGTCCAGGGGCGTCACACAGGAACACAAGAAAAATAGCACCGTAGTCAGGGGAACAGCGGCATTTATGCCAAGTAAAATAAATATATATATATATATATATATAGGGTTTT